>NW_009725872.1:38726-65457 GCF_000703405.1 Apaloderma vittatum | reverse complement strand
GTCTGCCCGGGGCTCGGAACGGCGCTTACCGTCACTATATTAAAGAAAAAAAATAAAATAATCGTGAGTTATAAAACAAAACTAAGGCACAAACCACGGGATATGCAGCGGTTCAAGCTGCCGGTCGTTTGTCCTGAAAGCAGTTTGACGTCCCTGAAAACCGGCTCTGGAAACCGAGGTGCCACATCCCAGCTTTGCCTGGCTTTACAGAGTACGGGTACAGAAATACCTCATTTTTACACGGAGGCTGAATGTATAAATAAGGATGTCCGAGCCCAGCGGTGGCACTGGGAGGTGCTGCAGACAAAACCCGACTTCGAGGGGAAAAAAAAAAAAAAGCAGATTCTCGGAGGAAGGTGGAGCACAGCCCCAAGATGGGAAACAGAGCATCCCCCCAAAACCTTGGCCACGCACCTCCCATCTGCTTTTATATCCTCTCCTAGTAATTTTCTTTTACTACAGGGTTAATGCATGAAGAATGTGCCGAGGGGAAGCTCACAGGGACATAAGAAACTAATTCTTTACCCCGGGCCATGTGCCGGTCGGGTCAGCATCTCCCCTGACTGATGGCCCCGAGAAAAGAGGGTGCCTCCAGGGCAGGGTACCGACCCCGCCCGGCAGCCCCTTCCCCAGGGCATCCGTCCAAGTCACTCCCTACACTTTCAGGTCTAAGAATTGCTCAGGGCCAAAACCTGTGTTGGTTTTCCCTCCGAGTAAATATTTAAGGCCATGTGTGCGTGCAGAAGCCCAGATAAAGTACGTATGTACTTGTGACTG
Organism: Apaloderma vittatum; assembly: GCF_000703405.1. Classification (NCBI taxonomy): domain Eukaryota; kingdom Metazoa; phylum Chordata; class Aves; order Trogoniformes; family Trogonidae; genus Apaloderma; species Apaloderma vittatum. Next base: position 64,680 of record NW_009725872.1, on the reverse strand, counting down.
GGGGCACACAGAGACAGCGACCTGGGGCAGATTTGGAGCTTGTTTTCCTTGGGAGAATTAACCTGCAAAATGGGCCGCTCTACACCACATTTGCCAACTTGAGACAAGCCGAAACAAGGCCCTGCCTTCCCCTTGGTCCTCTCATCAGCAACAAAGCCACAGGCAAGGGTAGAGAGTTGCTGTTGTCACATCGGAACATCCACACTTGATGAGAAAAGTAAGAAAAAAAAGCATTTCAGTTTATGGAGGCATAATGTATAAGAGATTTTTTTTTTTTCCTTTCAAAACACTGAATTGAGTATTTAGCTTCTCCTTTTCCCACTGTAAAGCCAACGTCACTTCTCATATTGAAATAATTGTTATATAAATTGGATTACTAGATTACCTCTGGTGTCTTCCTGAAAATTTCCCTAAATTTGCTTCTTTCCATTGCTAGCAGGGCATTAGCTTACCCACAACAAACACATGCCCACAAGCATTGCAGCTTTATTGAGAAATGACCCTTATCCTTTGTGCCAGCCTCACAGCTTGCGGGGGGGGAAGAAAAATCCAGAGTTGTTTTAGCTGAAGGATGCCAAAGGGTCATCGCACTCTCCCCCCACACAGTCCAATTTTGCTCGCTGGCAGCTACCTTTGAGCAAATATTAAGCAGCAAAATGCTGTGCACCAAAATCCTGCCGCTATTCCCAGGGAAACCCGTGAGGTAAAAACAAGTCTGCTAAACCCAGCTTAAGGTAAAGTGTTTGTGTTTGTACATAAGCACACAAGTGAGGCTGATATGTCAGAATATACATATTTTAGAGAGTCTGAGTTTCCAAAATGTTTCAGTGCTAGAATATACTTTTTAAAAAAAAAGACTTTTATGTTGTGTTGAGGTTTTTAAAAAATGTTTCTTTATGAAAAATGAGAAGCTTAAAAAAAAAAAAAGATTACTCCACTATGCAATCATTTTCAGTGCTGGTGAATATGCAATTCAGTTTTTTTCCTTTATGAACACCCAAACACTTGAAGGTATTGTTGGTTGGTTTTTTTTCCTTCCTTGTTTTTCCTGTTTGTTTGTTTTAACGGAGCATCAGCCAACATGGCAAAGACTTGTTCTTCAACTGCCAAAAGCATCACTAGTATAAAAGTGATGTCAGCACTGTTTTGTTAGTAACGTTGGCCTTCCCTCTAAAGAGGCAGAACATACACATTGCCAGGTCAAGCATTAACAGAAACTATTGTTAGTTTAGTTAGCTTAGCAGCATGAAAGCTCGTAAGACAAGACATCATCAAAAAACATCTAGGATCACCTCAGTCAATCACTCCAACTCACTTCTCATAAAATACATATGCTCAGAAATCCAAGCGATTGAAGACATGGCAGAGGTAAAAACAAAAAAAGGGATTAAGCCTTGACTTTTTTGGTGCACTTAGATTTCACCTTCCCCCTCACTGACTTAACTATGCATTAACTGAAACACGGTATTTTGGAGAAAAAGATGTGCCTGGAAGATTGTGAACTCAATTAAAACCAGGCATTTTATGCAGTCTACCCTTCCAAATTTAGTAATGAATCAACTGTCATAACAGGATTTGACACAAGAGTCTGAATCTTTTGTTACTGCGCCAAGCTAGAGTTTTGTCTACTCCTGTCATTTTAATACTGCACGTAGACTCCATGAGTTATCTGATGTAAACCATATTTATACTTTTAATTGTCTATGCAATGGTTTATTCAATTATTTCAGTGAATTGCCTTACTTTTCCTGGTTAATTTCTTAAGTAGCTGAGTTCTTTCTACTGACTACTTTGCATGAAATTACAAGAAAACTCTCTGAAAATGAACCTTGACTGGGATGCACAGGAAGAATAATTCTAAAGGGCAAGTATTCTTAATTGACCAAATGGCTTTTTCTATGGGTTCTACATGCTAGAGAATTGAAGTTTATACCTTCAAGGTATGGCAATGAGTAATGACATAACAGGTCCAACAAAAAGAAAAAAGCAACCAAGAAAGTAGCTAAAATGGAAGCTTTGAAACCACTTAGTGAAGTGTAATACAGGTGCTACCAACCACAGAATAACAGAAAAAATTACACTGGAAGGGTTCTTCGGCTTTCATCTAGACCAAGCTCCTGCTCAAATGAGGGTTAGCTTCAAAATTACATCAGGTTGCCTTCGAAAGCAATTGAACAAGTGTAGACAAAGTTCAAAGTTCACAAGCACCTGACAGTCCACCACCAGCTGGAAGGTGCCAGGAACAAGAGTAAAAAGAAGTGGTGCAGGTTTCATATGGACCCTGCAATTCACATCAGCAAAGGCCGTCTGCTTGTGACCACGCCCCCCACCTCAAGTAAAACTGCACAAATTATTTTCTGAAACAGCAGAAAGGAAAAGAACAGAGCACCAGAAGAACTAGCAATTGGTTCTCAAAGTATTACAGCTCTGGGATATTAGAACCAGGAAAAACTGTATGGCTCATCAGAAGTACAGGCACAGAAGCACAGCAGGCGACTCCTCAGAACATAACTTGTATTAAGCTATATTTTAAAAATTACTTCAGCTATTTCGCTTCTGCATTCCTGGTTGGAGGCCAAACCAGAACCTCAACCCTCCAACAGCAGTAGCCTTTACTAGGTCATACACATTTTCTTGCAACAGTTCAAGCTAGATCACACTAGCCTGAAAAATAAAAAGTCTAAATAATTACTCTCTCCTGGACTTTCTAAGGAGGAAAGTCACATTCCCTCACCCTTCCACCAACAAGGACTAACAAGGCAGCAGCTGAAGAAAGCAAGAAATGCAGTACATGACACCTTTCCAGATATACTCAAATTAAATTTGAACTGCGAGAGGGAGGATATCAAAGGGAAAAGCGAGAGTGAAAAGAGGACCAAATACATCAGTCATGCAGAAGGCTTGCAAATATAAATAGGACTAGGTTCTAGCTCCGAAGCACCCGCAAACCTCAAGAACTCAAGACAACGTAACTGTACCACCAGATCATGCTAGTAAGACCCAATTACGTATTTTAAAACACCAGTCACAAACAATTATGTTGCAATCGGGTATGATGCCATGATGCAGGGTGCAGACAGCACTGACAGACGCCTACATCCAAACTGGCAAGAGAGATCCAATCTGAACGACAACCCCAAGGGACTGATGCAAAACACTAATGCTCCAAGTATAACCCATTTTAAAAATGCCAACTCTGTTTTAACAGGGAGCTATAAGTAATGCTAAAAAAAAATGACAGACGCCTACATCCAAACTGGCAAGAGAGATCCAATCTGAACGACAACCCCAAGGGACTGATGCAAAACACTAATGCTCCAAGTATAACCCATTTTAAAAATGCCAACTCTGTTTAATAGGGAGCTATAGGTAATGCTAAAAAAAAAAATTAAAAAAAGATAAGCAAAAATTAGGGTACTTTGTTGTTAACTTTATGTTAAAAATCTGTCTATGAATCTGCACGAGTTTTATATGTCTTGGTGCTGGTCTGTAACAGTCATATGACCACTTCTACGAAGTTGAACACCCCGTGTCTTGGGAGTATTTCCTTTATAATGTATCACTCTGAACCACTGTTTCAGCCCAAATGTTTAGACAAATGCTGTCCGAAATAAACTACCATTAACAGTTTGTTCAAGTGCAAAGATATGTATTTGATTAGTAACTTGGTTGGTGCTGCTCTCTACAGTCTCCTCTGGAACTCAAAACCAAAACAAAGCAGAAGAGAAGAAGAGAAACATTAAGAGATGTAGAAATGAATGTTACCAGTATCTACAGTAAGAAAAAAAAAAAAACACGGAAGAAAGCACAATATATTAAGATTATACAGATGAACTAGAGACATATCTTAAACTCATATCATCCTATTTAACATTATTCTCACAACACCTGTGTTGCACAACTACAATTTCACGTATTTTTGAAGTCTATTACGAGCCGGTTAAAACTTTTCTAATCCCAAGCACTCTTGCCTGCACTGACTGCCGGAGTATCGTAAGCTTAACTGAATGTCTTTTCTATAGCTTCTACAAGTTAAAACTGATGCTTCTACCATTTCAGTAACCTGACAGTCAAAAAGTTATGACAGAATTTTCCTTTTTTGTGTGTGCTGGAAGTTGTACTCCAGACTGAGCTCGAACAGCAAGGTTAGAGGCATACTAGAAATGTTTGCAATACATGTTTGCTGAGGTTAAGAATAGCCCAAAGATAAGCAGTTGCCTAAACTTGGCAGTTATGAACTAGGACTCTACAGAGGCACAAAACATTCTTCTGATGCTCAGACTCATTTGTTCTCAAACACTGACTGTCCCGGATCCAAAGCCATACAAGAGTTTAATGAGGTGACAATCCCCCGCTGTCACAAAGTTTTGAGATATTCAGGTCACAGGAGGAAAAAAAAAACAAAAAACACCACCACCAACAACAACAACAAAAACAACCCATCCCAACCATGGGTAATTCGACACAACAGGAACTCACTGAAGAGAATTAGATAATAGGTGCTGGGAGCTGGGTTTTTCCCATCATCAAGATAAAAATCCTATTTATTTTTCCCAGCATTAAAAGAGAAGGCCCACACGTGGGAAAAAAAAATGTGTTTCTATTTGATCCTTGAATCTTGACGAGGATTTAAAGCAAACCTCTGAATAGCCCACTCTTTTCAAAGGAGTCACCATTCACAATCTTTCCCAAAGCTCTCAGAAGCTTGAAACATCTTAAGACACTCTTACCTTTAAAACTAACCTTGGAGAGGTCAATTAACAGGGAAAGGAAAGGTGGAGCAATGCATACAATGGGGACTGACTAAGTCTGCCTTTCATCAACGAGAGTGTCATATTGAATCTATCTTCATTAATAGCATAGAACTTCCCACAGCATTTGCGAGAAAAACTGATTTTGCGTATTTTACATTATGTGATCTCACATGCCATCTATACCATCTCTCCTCAAGTCACTAATCCTATAGTCAATGGAAAAACTACTTAGTCATGACAGCAATAAAAGAATTCCCTCAGCCCGTAAAATATATCCATTTTGTCCACAGTGAAATATGTATTTTTTAATTTTACATTCCACTTTCAAAAACAAAGGCTAATTAAGGCCTTTTCTAAAAGTAGAGCCCATCACACTCATTATTTCTATTTAAAATTTGATCTAACATTCATAAACATCCCAAATACAGACACTAACAGTAACCGAAGTAATCACACCTGCCTGCTCCGCGTTACTCTTATCACCAGGTAGCGTAACATGTAAGGATCAAATGCCTCTGTATTAGAAAGCAGCACTGAAGCATTTTTCAACTGATTGGAATTAAGTAGAACTTTTCCCTAGAATTGGTAATCAGTTTCTGAAAGCAGATCATGCACAACTGGATATATTCTTCACCTAAATTAGTCAGGCATCAAAATTCATCCTTTTCCCTTTTCTCATAGATTCATACTAGGTATTACCCAGTTTTCCATTCATTTTAAAAGCCAAACCAGAAAACAGTGGCATTTTGGTCTCTGAAAATACAAGAGGGTTCTATCTGCAGTAAAATAGCACTGCTTCACATCACTCTGCCAGAGCACTACACTGTCATTTCCCAATCACTAAGAAAATGGAACTTCCAGATTAACAAAGGGCAGACACAACAATTTAGATATTTCCTCATCACATGTAATGGCCAAAAATTAAATGACCACAATTTAGACTCCAGCTTTACCTCAATAACACTCTCCCTGTCTGCACACAGAAGATGACTTTTCATTCTTCTCTAAAACACTGCATCTCAGAATTAGCTTTCAACAGAAAGTTACTCTAGCTAGGGACGGATACTACCACTATAAATACTTAATGGAAATAGTGTTGAATAAATTGTTAAGACTTCTTCCTCAGATCAGGTCTCAAAGATACTAGCCATAATCAACAATATGATCCTCAAATATTAGCTAAATGCCAATAGAAAAAAAAGAAAAAGAATTAAGGAAAAAAGTTCGCAAAGTTAGAAAGGCAGAGCTATAAATATTCAGCATATACCAAAACACAGGAAAGCATCATCCACACAAAACAGTCAAAATTATATATATAGCATAAAGTATGTCAAGGATTTTTTTATTGCCTTCTTACCCTAAAGAGCATAGAAAAGAGTGAGAGTCTCATTCAGCTTCTCTCCCCCCATATCACGGGATAGAAGTTTCATGTTTTCATCTAGATAATTACTACGTTTCTCTTTTGTGAATTACAGTGTCATCCATTTCCAACTGAAACCACTGCATTTATTAACTTAAGCAAGGAGGATTTGGGCTTCAAGTCATCAAGTATTTCAGAAATATAGGTTAGCCTGTCTATAATTAGCATTCCTGATGATTTAAACATGGTTTGATGATTACTGGATTCATCATCTTTAAATAAACACTTCTGACTCAGCATCAGCAGAACAGAGACATTTTCATCAACTAATTTAGTTTAAGACTTTTTGGCAAGCAAGAATAGGAAAGAACTGATAGCTTTTATAAGATCAGTGAAGGCAGGAATAGGCATGAAAGTATGTTAGCAAGTAAAAAGGAAAATATTATCATGAAACTGAATCCAGAATCACTGCACACAATTGTTCCCATACTGCAATCTCTGGTATTTTCAACTGAGTAATCAGTAAGCAGACACTACACAGACAGACAAAGTCCTTATCTAAGTGTTCAGGTAAGGGACCTACCTTTTTTTATTATGATTCTATACGAATAAGCTTTAGAAGTCAAGTTGTGTCTTGTAGAAGCTAACAGAATATAAAATGGAAAACATTTAGGTACTTAGTGGTCAAAGAGGATGAAGCTAATGACTTCCCAATCAAAGATTTAATCCTATAATGAAGCCACAGTGTTCAGTTGCCAATGATAAGCAGGAGTCATCTCAGCCAGTCACTTACTAAGCAAGATCAGAAACAGTAAGAAAATATAAGGCACTGCTGGGAAGAACGTACATGTGCCCACTAAGATCCTCAGCAAACAAACAAATTTTAAAAAGGCACTGGAATTATCTCATCAGTTCATTATTGTCCAGAATTGAGACTTCCCCACAGCTCTCAAAGATGTGACCCATGTTCCAAGGGCAGATCCAGAACTTTACAGGCCATCTGAACTACAAGGTCTTGTTTTCAATACACTGGTGTCACACAAGGGTGACTGGCAATCTTTCTAAACGCTCCTAAAAATGTTTTTTAAAAGATTCATATAATCCTTCACACTAGTTTATTGATAATATAAACACACCCCAATAATTGCACTAGAATACGAGTCATTTTGCATATCAAGTCTTAAAGTCTGTTTTGTCTACAGACTCCCTGGAAACTTGGTTTGCATAACACATTCTTTCCAAAAGACTCCTCTGCTGCAATTATTATCTGTGTTTTTTCTTTTATTAAAGATGAAGCATTTCTAGTTTCAAAAACTCAATCTGCTTTTTTTTTAAAAAAAATAAATCTTAAATTCAGCAAAGGACCCTTCCGTCCATCCTCACAAGGCAGGCATCCCACCCTGCAGATTTTAATTGAAATCAGTTCCTTCTAGATTCAGTAACTGCCTCAGCTTTTACATACTGTATTGACTTATTTACTCCACGTTGCACACTAAGATAACAGAGACCTTTAACTCTCTTTTCTAGTGTGTTACATCAGTCTTCAGTTACTAGGCTGCATACCGTTCCTCAAATAGCACAAGCCATTCATATTTTTTAGCAGAATGTGCAAGTGAAGCAAACCCTTCCTCATTTTACCTCCATTACATCAGTTGCTTTAAAAAAGATGAGACCTCAGAATGATGCCGAGTGTCTAACGTGTGCTTCTTCCAAGGTTTGACCATATTTTAAAAATAAAAAAATAAAAAAAATGGTGACAAGTCTATCCGTACTGGGTATAAGAATATGGTTGAATACAACAGTAACCTATTTACGCAGTGACTGTGACATTTTGAAACAGCCTTGCAGCAAAGTATCTGAGGCTCCATAGAGCACAACAGTATTCAACATTTATTGACATGCTTACTGCAAGTAGTTTTCCACTTGCCCTGGTTTTGGGGGGTTTTGTTTCCTTTTTTTTTTGGTCTGGTGGTTATATCCTTCAGTCTAATAGGTGTCTGAAAGAATTCACCAAAGTAAAGTGTTTTTTAAAAGCTGTTGATTTACGTAAGATTAGACATTACCAAGTAACAGTATCTAGATGAATGATAGCTTTTGTTCAGATCAAGTTTATGTCATTATGGAGAAACTTATTACAGGTTTAATATTATTTGCAATGTCCACTAAATCAAAACAGAGAACTATACCAGAAACTGGAGACACTTAATCACACGCTGCCTGACTGGATTTTTCTTTAGCGGACACATGCAGGGAGAGGGCTTCAAGGTTAGATTTAGGACCCCAAATTTTGCCTAAGTAGTCTAAAAATGAAACGCAGTTATAATAAATAAATGATATATGTTATGAAAAAGATTTCCCTAACAGACTGATAATCCACTTAGAAGTCATCCAGCAGGGGAACAAAGCTGTCAGGCACTGTATGTCCACTGAAAGTTGTATTTTAAATTAGATTTTATCTTCCAAATTACATACATTCAATGGTAATTTCAGTGTAATCTCAGACTTCTGACTTTCTGTAAGCCACAGCATCTGTAAATCTTTACATTAAAATCATATTCTATTATGCTACTAAATTTCTTATGCTTTTCAACAGCACAGTACATTTGAAAACCAGTCGGGTCTCTCCTGAAATAAATCAACTCAAATATTCAGTTTGACCTTCACTAAGGAGAGATTTTTGAGCAAGCCTCAGCATCTCTTCTCAGATCCACACTCCTTGATCTGCAGCTCTCGAATTCAGCAGCCCAGAGGCGACACAGCCCCAACCCCCTGTCCCAGCCCAGCCACGAAGCTGAGCACACATTCCCCATGGGTGCACACACAAAAACCCCGGCACAGAATGTACAAACGCGCCTGGGCCACCGAGCCCAGCACAAACTCGGCACTTCGGTGAACATGAGCAGCACCAGCAGTCTCCTCCTGCTCTTCTCTGATCAGAATGAAAGTCCTTTAGGAGAACATAGGAGGTTCCACAAAAATATTAGAAAAAACTTGTTCCCTGTGAGGGTGACGGAGCACTGGCACAGGCTGCCCAGGGAGGTTGTGGAGTCTCCTTCTCTGGAGACATTCAAAACCCACCTGGACACATTCCTGTGTGACCTACTGTAGGTGATCCTGCTCCGGCAGGGGGCTGGACTAGATGATCTTTTGAGGTCCCTTCCAATCCCTCACGTTCTGTGATTCTGTGAACACGTACATACGTGCACATACCGAACGCGGATACCCCTGTAAGCAGCCTTGGGCTCACTCTCTGGCAGCTGTCCCCAGACCCACGGTCTCTCCAGCACGTGACACATGAGCCCCCTGTGGCCCCAGTCCAGTTGTGGGCACACAGAACCCCTCACATAGACACACTCACTACAGACTCCTCTAGGATCTGGCCTTGGAATTTTGGTCTACCCAGCAGCTGGTCCCCAGAGCCTCCTGCCTCTGGTTACTTCATGCACAGATACACACACACACAAACAGGGGTCTCAGCAAGCCCCTGGCAGTTGGCCTGGACTCCCAGTTCCTCCAGCAGTCATCTCCTCCAGCTGTCTCATACAGCTGCACGCATGTTTTACCCAGGTTTCACTCCCAAGTCCCTTCTCCTACTTCAGAGTGCATGGTCATCACACACCAACACACGCACCCTTACCTGACCCAGCCACGTGGGCACTTGTCACCCAGGGGTCCAACAACCGCTGCCTGCACTGAGACCCCCACAGACACACACTCCGTAGGTGGCTTTGTACCCAAGAAAGCAACTGGAAATGGAATTTAATGAGGCGGCAGGTCAGACTGCACTGATGAAGGCAAGGCATGGCCAGACAAACACACCCTCCAGCCACCTGCTTACAGACAACCAGCTCCCTTTGTCCCTTTGCCCCTCTGTATTTCCCACAGGTGCTCTTTCCCAAAAAATCACTCTGATCTCTCCCTTTCCCCAACGGTGGCCCCTCCCCATAGCATCCCACGCCGAGTTGCATATGATCCCAAAGTGATCTTCCCCATGTCCCATAATAAATACGACGGTGACTCTACTCCCCTTCCCAATCAACAAACTGACCTCACAGAGCCTCTCTGGTTACTCCTCAAGTATCTGTCACCCAGGTCCCCAGGGCTGACCATCTTCAGTGACAGCCTGGCAGGAGCGAGGTCAGGGGGCTCACTTCTCTGACAAGGTTACTGAGGGCTCCCCCTCCTGCCACTGTGCCTCAGGGCTCTGCTGTGCAAGCAGAGACAAGCCTTCTAATCTCATAACTATCACCCCTACTATTTCCAGATGAAACAAGCAAAGCCATTCTGAGAGTATTTATCAAAGCCAAGAAAATAACATTTCAAAGTTAATGTGTTTGGAAAATCATCATGTTCAGTACTTGTTGTAAGATGTGAGGCTGTAGATTAAAAACACAAGCACGTTATTTATCAGATTTACTTACTCAAGTTGTTGCTCTTAATTGTCAGGTGCTTGCTCATATGTAATCCTAATAAACGTTTTCCAGCAGTTATCAGGACACTTAAGTAATACAAAAAGCACCACATACATGGTTGACCATATCACATTTTATTTGCTTTATAAACACTCATGACTGTTAATGTTATTGCTAAGCAACTGGACTATCTACCATACAGTATTTGCATAGCGCTGTCTATCAGCAAATAAATGATTTCAAACTCTTTCAGCTCACAGAATTACACACCTAACTAACATCGAACAGATTTTTTTTAAAACTTTTGATAAATTATGCAAGTCATCAGATGACAAAAAAAAACTAATTTACCACTAGCATTTAAGAGAGTGGAACTGTAAAGAGATTTAAAATATGGGAGGTTTAGGTTGTATGGGAGATGACAGGAAAGCTGAAGTTTTAATTATACAGCAGCTCTGCAAGGCAGAGGAAGCAAAACTAAAGACATTATCTGGAATTTGTGAAGTACCTTACTAGCTGTTAACAGCAGCTGCAAAGATGCAAATCTGTTCATGCACAGAAGAAAAAGAATTAGCCAGTCAGAAAGGAAGAGGAACAGACGAAGAGGAACTGGGGCTGTGTTTCTTATGTTACAACTGAAAAGCTGCCTCCCACATAGTAGCTTCTCCAGTAACCCTAATTGCGTCTTTCTTTACCAATACTAGCGTGATAGCTCTTTCAGATCCCTCTTCATTTCCATTTTCTCTGAAAAACCGAGATTTATTTTTATGTGAATTAAAACCTCAGCGTTTCCAAATTATCTGATCCCCATGACATAATTTCCAATCTGGTAGGACAGCTACTGTTACCATATTACACTCTAACGCCCCCTCCCCAAGTTTCACTGTTAAATGGCACATTCCCTTGCACAAACAATTGTACAGAAGTTCATATTCAAAGAGAGCAACGAGCTTGGCCAGGCCAGCTGAGTGAGGGTGCATGGCTGGGCAACCTCATTAAGGGCAAGCAGAGCAGGCTCTTGCAGGGTTTATAGAAAGAGCAAGATCTCAACGGCTGAATTTCAGCAAGAGATTCTGAAAATCTGATGTAACAAACAAGCTGTGCTCTCAGTACTGCAATGATGAATTGAAACCCTGTCAGTCACTGCTCTGGAAAGGTCAAATACACAGCAAGAGTCAGCGTTTCATTTTAAATGCCCCATTCTTCCATGCAGAAGCATCATCTCAGTTGAATGGTGTGAGCAGCCATACACCATCTGAACAGCGGCAGGAGGAGCTCACATATTCCTGCTACCGTCAGGTCAAAACAGTGGGTAATTATAGAACTACTCCACAAGAGACACGTTTAAAATAGACAGATGAATGACAGGAATTTGGAGTGGTGGGTGAGACTACAAAAATTCCGATTACCCAGTGTCTGGAATTGAATGCTCTACTAGCTAGAGATTAACCCAAATATTAGTTAGGCAGGTTTTCTAAGTGCAGAGCTTCAGAAAAGCCTATGGCCACCCACACAGCCATATGCTTAGGTTATACCAAACATAAATCACTTTGCTTATTTTTGGTTTGATCCTTCATCATTACAGATTTCTCACCTGTACTATTACTGGGGAAGCTGCGGCATCGCTGTTGGCAGCCTGCAGCTCAGCAGGGACCTAAGCGCAAAGAATCACACACAAGAGGATACACAATGGATTTAAGCTGCTTTGCACAAACATGGACCTGTTAGCACAGTTTGTGAGGTTTCTAGAACGGCAAATACCTTTTCTGTACTGAACATGAGAGGAAACTTCAGTTTGCCTGTGAAGTCAACATTAGAACAGCTGGGGTAGAAGGAGGAAGAAGTGACAAGAAGGAAGCCATACCCACCAAGTGGAAGTGGGCAGCCAGAACAGAAGAATATTGCTACCCTTTTAAAAAGGAAAAAAAAATGAAAACCTTCCAAAGGCAACACTCTAAAGATTTTAAAGCATCTTACTAATAGCAAGAATTAGACACAGACAAAATAAGGCTGATGAGAAAGGACACAGCTCCCCACCTCTCCAGCTCTACAATGTCTACTTAACACAAACTGCATTAGTAAAAACATGTCCCAGTAGATGAATTAATTTAAATAATCACTTCCTCAGGTTTATGAAATTATATAAATTTATTATTTGTACAACATTAAATACCTGGCATCATACAGGCCTGAAATCTCTGTGGATGATGGACTACAAATCAACTGTGCCTTCATGTTAAAATGTAAGATATTCTGGAGACTAAAACTCTGAATTTTTCATGGAGAATTGAGGAATACAGGAGGAAGTCGTACAAGACAGACAATACTGTTGACCAGAGCAACACAGATTCAAAAATCCTTCATCAAACTCTTATGGTTTCACCACTTGGGTTACAGAGGAAATGTCTAATTTAACATCACCAAGGATCTGTTATACTTACATCAACATTACTTTAACTATTCTTTGTGCAGGTTCTCCTTCTAAGATCATGACTGCAGTAGTTAGTTCAAAGTATATGTATGGCAGAAGGCAAACGAAATCTTTACAGCTCAAAGACTATTTCCTATTCTCACACCTTCAGATCTATTTTAAAAGGCAGTCAATAAGACTTCAGTAAATTAGTAAATTGTAGTTCTGTTATTAGAACAACTCATCCACTAAGAACAGCTTCTGTTTGGTTTATGTAACTTAAAAATATGCTCTAGAAAAAGGACTGGTAGAAAACAAGAACTTCAGTCTCAGATTTGTGTTTGCACAAGCAAACTAAGCTGCATAAGATGTCTTTAAGCCAGGTATCTGTACACACAGAAAGCGTATACATCCATGCGAAGCACCATCCGCAAGCAGTAAACTTCTCTGTCCTATTCTGGCCTCCAGGAACCAAAGATACACACACAGCTGGAGGAGATGCCAAGATAAACCTAGAGGACTTGTGTTTACTGTACCAAGTCCTACATGACTGTTCCCAGGAACAGTTCCCAGGAACAGCCTCTCCTGGAAGGTTGTTTCTCCCTACACATGCCCCAAACTGCACCACCCATTCCGACGTGCTCGTAACAAATAGTTTTACTGTAACTCAAAAGCTGTTAATATGCCCCAGTAAGAGAGGAGGAAAGCCCTCAGATCTTCAGGTGAGATGTCAGAACAGACCCCTTCTAAGACTGCTTAACGCAGCAGCTGGGGGAAAAAGCACTGCCCTGTGCACTGTCATCCTTCCAAGCAACAGCAATGTCAAAAAAGCACGTGTTTGGAGTTGGCAAGGTACTCCCTAATTTGCGAGACAAATATGACAGACGACTATTTTACCAGAATTACCAAGATGCTCTTCAAGGGCGCATCAGCTCACAGAGCATAAATCAAAACAAAGACTCCTAACAGGTAAGACACCATCAACTGGTAACTGTGTTGGGTGGTACCTGGCTATCTATAAGGATCACAGCGTCCCTAAGAAAACTCAGTAGCCACCTGTCAGGGATGCTGCATTGAGGTAAAATGTCCCATTTTAATGCTATTCGGAGTTCTTATACCTTCCCCGGGAAATTGAATCCTCTGGTGTTCTTCGATGAAAGATCTTTTCATGAAAAAACTTTTTATATATGGCTTCAGCACTCAAAAACATGTTCTCAGAACAGAAATGTTGAGGTGATGCTCTTTCAGCAGTAGCAGGAGATCCACTTTAGCATTCAAATCCACTTCTAAAGCAAAAAGATTTAAACATTTTTTCTCCATCTAGTGGGACCTTTGGTCTTATATACTGCCATGGTTGTGACTGAGAAATACTCAAGTCCACCAGATCTGAGGTTTAGAAAGTCCTAAAAATCAAGTTTCGGGTCATGTTATTTCATTACCATTTCTAGAAGACATCATTCCCACCTTCCTCCAGCCCTGGCCCACTTCATTTCAAGTTTCACTGAACTAACACTCAGCTACTAAGCCATAGGAGTGGGTAAGCCACCTCTTGGTCAGTGAGTAACGTTTTTCAACAGAAAAAAATCCCTCCTGAGGAAAAAATATATTTACAAATATTTTTCTGAATCAGGTTTGCACAGTCTTTGTATTTATTTACAACCTAACATACCTGCTCTTCATCACTGGGTCGGGGCATTGCCCGTTATCGATACAGACTAGGGGATGAGCAGATTGAGAGTAGCCCTGTGGAGAAGAAATTTGGGCTACTGGTGGATGAGAAGCTGGACATGACTCAGAAATGTGCACCTGCAGCCCAGAAAGCCAACTGTGTCCTCGGCTGCATTAAAAGAAGTGTGACCAGCAGGTCGAGGGAGTTATTTTGCCCCTCTGCTCTGGTGAGACCTCACCTGGAGTACTGTGTCCAGCTCTGGGTCCCCCACCATAAGAAAGACATGGATCTATTTGAACAAGTCCAGAGGAGGGCCAAGAAGATGATCAGAGGGCTGGAACACCTCCCCTATTAGGACAGGCTGAGAGACTTGGGGTTGTTCAGTCTGGAGAAGAGAAGGCTTCAGGGGCACCTTATAGCTGCTTCTCAGTAATTAAAGGGGGCTTATAACTAAGATAGGGATGATCTTTTTAGCAAGGCTTATGATTTCGTACTATAAGAGGGTATATTTAGACCAGATATAAGGAAAACATGTTTTACAATGAGGGTGGTGAAACCCTGGCACAAGTTGCCCAGAGAGGTGATCGACGCCCCCCATCCTTGGAAACATTCAAGGTCAGGTTGGACTGGGCTCTGAGCAACGTGACATAGCTGAAGACATCCCTGCTCACTGCAGGGGGGTTGGACTAGATGATCTTTAAAGGTCCCTTCCAACTCAAAACATTCTATGATTCCATGAATTTAAGATAAAGAACTAAAATCATCAAACACCACAAACGGTTTAAAAATCCATAGTTTACATAAGGCATCTCTTTTACTTAAAATGTAAAAGAGTGGCCACCAAGACCACGTTACTATATTTTAAAATGAAAGAATTAAACTGACTTAATGCCTTGTTAATCAGTCTGTGCTCAGCATTTAAACCTCACTGCCCTTACAGGGCAAGAGCATTCAGGTCAAGTCAAAAAAGCGGCACACGGGAGTAACAGATGGCAGGAAAAAAAATAATTAAAACCCCTCCTTCTTACAGCTCTATCTAGAGACAGAGGAGCTGCAGTGACTGATACCTCTCCTTGTGGAAACAAAACCTTTCAACTACATGTTAGTGAAGAAGCATCAATAACTAGATAAATGTAGTATAATAATATTGTTTTGAAAGGATGAGAAATGTTACCTTAAATCCCTTACGTATCTAATTATTAGATGCTGGGTTTGATGGACTTTAAAGTCAAAAGCAAGAAATTAAAAGCTCTGAAGTCCCAGATGAAAGTGTATACAAAAATTAGATTCTGCACCAACACATTGTATCTGTAGAAATATACAGACATACATATATATATATGTATTTATGAAGATACAGATCTAGACATACAATCTCACTTCCACGGAAAAATACACCTCGTACTCCAACATGCTTCTCCTACAGGCCACAGGAGTTTGGAGTCAATATAAATTCATGCTTCTCTAACTTACTGAGCACTTAAAAATATATCCAGAGTAACGGTTTTGAAGCTGTAGAAAACAACATCCTCTCTCATTGAATGTCCTCAACTTTAAAAATAGTCATCTGCATCCTTAACCTGATCTCCCTGTAACCAGGGGAATAGCTTCCTCTGGAGTCTTCACAGAACTTGGTCTGCTCTCCGCACACAACCACGTTAAGTTCTTTTAGTTTCAGCTTATTTTGGCTTTAGCTTTGATTTTAGAGGTGAGTATAAGCATCTAGTGTTATGATGCAGCTCTTTAAGTAAGTTTAAGACATCAGAATTTAATTTGGTTCACCTTTCAACATAAATGTCAGACAATATACAGTACCATCTCCAAAACTCTTCAGTGCAAAAAAAAAAAAAATACACTATGATGTTACTCAATCACAGATCCCTTTGCAATCTGATACACACATATTTGTGGGTAGATGTGCACATCACCACAGATAATACTCATGGCTTGGAAAGACAGTATTTTGACTTCTTTTATATACAGGTGCTTAAAATTTTACCTAGAACACTAAAACCACTTATTTAGTTCTCTTAACTATTAGAATGCTCTACTGTCACAAAAGGCTAACACAAGCTCATAGCTGAAGCTATCACAGAGGACAAAAAACCAAAATAGACTTTTAAATGTTAAAAAAATAATCTTTTTACTGCCTTTACAGGAGGAAGATGACACTAAACTCAGCCAAAAAAGATAAGGTCAGTGTGCTAAAAAACCTGGAAACTAGGCAACAAGGGCAGAGGGCTTATTAAACGAAGGTCTTCACTTACAAAGCCTCACACCTCTGAAGCACAAATTATTCCATTTTTAAAAAAAACCCTCAAGCCATGGAGGGAAAAAACAAACCAAAACAAGATAGAATCCCGTTCTGAAGATAAACTCATGAATTGAAGATAATTTATTTTTGTGTCATGTTAAAAAGAAGCATTATATTTTACTTGATATTACAGTTCTCAAAGCATCATCTTAGTGGGACTTTGTTTTAAGGAAATCCTTGTATGAGAGCCTATGCTTAAGTCAGACTTTTGAGGGAACAATTTTGAACTTTGGGTGCAAATGAGGAAATTCAATTTCATTTGGGGTTTACACAAAAGTCCTTGCCTTATAAACCGAATTAATACATGTTTGTACTGAAGCACCATCCATGGGTCTCAACAAGCAAAGTCTTCTTGCCACTGAGAGAAAAAGGGGAAGAAATGTCATTCTACACTATTTATATAGACTAAATTGAAGCTAAGATTTGGGGAAGGTGGGGGTGGAAGCAACATTCATAGCTGTTATAGATGTTAGAGTCACTATAATTCTAGGCTAAAAAGTAAATTCCTATATTTTGATACAGGTCAAGTGAGGGGTTTTTGTTGTTTTATTATTATTATTTGTTTGTTTTTTTCCAAGTGTCAAGATTACTGTATTTCATAAATTAGGTTACAGATCATATTGAAAGCAATAAATTTTCCAGATTTATCTAATGTGCAAGATTTTCTGATGGGTGGAGGGAGCTTCCAAAGTAAATAAAATCTCTTTATCGTGCCTGAATTAAAGAGGCAACACATGAAGAAGGGGGAAAGAAACATGTGAGCCTGAGAGCTTTTTTGTATTGGCTTTTAGCTAGAGCAGAACAAAGTTCTTTCAGGCAACTGGAATGCCTGCCTTGCAGAAAGCCAGTCACTCTGTGATTTACTCCAGTGCTGTCCACCTAAAAAAAAATTAAAAATCTTCTGAGTGCCCTGAGAATACCTGAATATCACATGCCAATCAAACTGGTGAGACTAGTCGCTGAATCAAGGCCTCAATGCAACGTGGTTCTCAAATATCGCCAGTCTGTAATTCTGCACTCTGTGCAAAGCAACAAATAGGAACAGCTAGGCAAGCTGTAACATCTTGCACAGACTTCAGTATTTACAGAAAGGCAGAAAAGAGGGTTTCTTTACAAAGCACGCTGAATCACAAAGCGAGCCAGATTTTGAAACAGTAGGCGCTCCAAGAAGGACACGAAACAGATGGTGGTTCAGGGTGACAAAATGTGGCAATGTAAACCATTCGCTGCTTAAGTGTAAAGGCATCTGAAGATCCTAGATTTATCTCATCCATTCATACCTGGCATAAAAAGAGCCTAGAAAAACGTTTAACTTGCAAAATTGTAAAGAATGGGCAAGCAGCACGGCCCTTTGTATCATTGTTACATCGACTGCCTCCAAGACTGTAATTTTGAACAGTCTTTGAAAGAGGCAGAAAATTAATCCAGAACAATAACTTAAATTCAGCTACGAGTAGGAATCAGGGTGTTAAGATTACCTAGAGACAAGATGAAATACTGTTCACACTGGAAGCACTGGTTTGACTGCTAGCCATGGAGATCTATTTGAGTCTTCCAAGTAATATATACTTTTGGAGAATCATGTGAGGACTGATACAGGGACAAAAGTTTACTTGATTTTCCTTTAACATTTATTCTCTGAACAAATGTGGTATTACCGTCAGCCTTTCTCATTTGCAAAACTCCTTCACAAAAGGAAACAAGAAAAGACGCCAAACAGAAAAAAAACAAGTTCTGAGCTACTTAAAAAGGAACTAATTATTACAGAGACCCTACTACTATACTCTTTCAACAGGGATAGATGGGAAAAGTCTCCAAATCAGACGCAAGTATAGGGAAGATTAGCCAAAAAAAAAAAATCCCTAAAATTCAGAATTAATACAAGGGAACAGATATTTAAAAAGATAACCCCTGTACAAACATAAAGAGAACAACAAAACAAGTCGATAAAGAAATCACTTCTTGGAACACTCCACAGCATAATACATAACAGAAGGAAGCATTATTGTTCCCTAAAATACACAAAAGAAAGTAAAGTAATTTCATCAGGTGCTGTGTAAATAATTTTTTTAAAACTTCAGAGTTCACTTAAGCAATGTATGAAAAATATTAGTTGCATTTTAGGATACTATAGAGATAAAACTGAGAAGAGATTACATCAACACATGAAAAGCTACGAAGTGTGTTAAAGCACATTCTCATTTTTATAACTACTGCTAATGTATTAGAAACTAATCAAAGTTCTTTCTGTGAATATCTCTATTCTCATGTCTGTATCAATTTTTTTTAACCTATTTCTAGTTTCAGCCAGATCCAACAGAGAGTTGTATCTTCCAAAGATATACAAGCTCTTAAAAAGTTAAATAACAATAAAAGGACAAGTCCAGGACCTCTTCTAATTTGTCTCCCCTTAGAAAAGGGCTACAGCATTAACTCAGCTGGTTTAGACACCACTAGGTAAATAAACATAACCAGTGCCCAAGCAATAATAAAGCTTCAAATCAGAGCTCATCGTAGAATCATAGAATAGTTTCAGCTGGAAGACACCTTCAAGATCATTAAGTCCAACTTTTTCCTAGCCCCATCAACACCACTAAACCATGTCCTTCAAAGCAGCATCCACCCGTCTCTTAAACACCTCCAGGGACGGTGACTCAACCACCTCCCTGGGCAGCCTGTTCCAATGCCTGACAACCCTTTCAGTAAAGAAATTCTTCCTAATATTCAACCTGAACCTCCTCTGGCACAACCTAAGGCCATTTTCCCTTGCCCTATTACTTGTCATTAGTGAGAACAGACCAATCCTCGTTTCACTACAATCTCCTTTCAAGTAGTTGTAGAGAGATAAGGTCTCCCCTCAGTCTCCTCCAGGCTGAAACAGCCCAGATCCCTCAGCCTTTCCTCATATGAGACATGTTCCAAATCCTTTACCAGCTTGGTAGCCCACCTCTGTACCCCCTCCAGCACCTCAGCGTCGCTCTTGTAGCAAGGAGTTCAAAACTGGAAGCAGTACTCGAGGTGTGGCTTCACTAAAGCTGAGTAGAAGGGAATGATCACCTCCCTGCTTCTGCTGGTAACACTATTGCTGATCCAGGCCATAATAGAGCAGAGAACCTAACACACAAGCTACAAATCCACAGGAGCCCAGACCTTACGACTGTTCTTGCTTATTGGGGAGGAAGCTTAGATGCCTCAAGTGATTTTCTGTCAAGCCTACTGCCAGTTAAAGAGAGAGTTTCCGCATTAGCTGGCTGCTCGTTATTTCAATTTCTGCACTGTTCCAGTATCCGACTCAGCCTCAATTTCTCCACAGTCCCGAAGTCACCCAGGAACTTCCCATCTGTACACAGCTGTGCTGAAGTCAGCTGTTCTTCATTTACTGTTACACATTTCAGTCTCATTTCATCCCTCCATCGTTTATACACATACTGAAAGATTGGGAAAATTGGTTTTCCATGCCTTCTCATTGAATGCAAAGTATTACCAGAGAACAGGAAGCCATCTTAAGAAGTATTTCACATTTTAGTATTCTGAGAAGTTCTGAATACATGCCAGCAACTGTATGAAAACTCCTGAAACACCTGAAGAGCTACAGATGTTTTCACAAATAACAGCTTACATGTGTTCGTGTTTCACACTCACATGCTACTTCACTTAACCACTATTTCCTAGCCTTCCCTAACACCCTGTAAATGCCAGGATATACAGCTGTGGGACAACATACCCAATGAGAACAGAATTAAAACTTCTACCTTTAGAAGCTGAGATTTCCCGATTTTGCAGCTTAAGCCTTCCCCTCGCCACAGGGAAAGACGCTTTGGAAAAATTGCTAAGAATCTGTTATTTGTCACTAATTTCTGCAAAATGATGTCCAGGCCTTCTAGTCTTTCTGTGGCTCCATGCAAAGCATACAGACCAGTTTATTTTACCTCCCATTTTTAACAGAAGTTTCCTACCAACAAGAAGCAAAAAGTTTGCAAGCTCATGCTGCCTAGGCAGCTACAGAAAATTCCATCATATTTTTGCCAGTATTAAATCTATGAAAATATGTTGATCTACCATTTAACCTACAGCTTCTCTATAGTGCTGTTTGACAAGTCTCTCCATTTTTCACCAAAAAAGCTAAAACCTTTTTTTTCCCTACATGTTGTGCCAATAACTCTAAAGATTACTTAAAATAGTATAAATTTCTAAAGAGTGTCTCTCCTGAAGAGCAGTTTACATTTGCTGACAACCTCTCTGCATTAATACTATCACCATTTTAATGGGGGTTCTAAATGACGTAATTCCACCTGACAAATAAAACCTCGGTTCAAGTCAGTGCAAAGCTTAAGTGCTGAAAATCCCATGACAATTTTCAAGAGTCAATTGTGATTACATTAAATATATTTATAATCATAAAAGTTTAGTTATTCAAATACTATTTACTTCAGAATTATAGATACCTTAATCTGAATTTGGCAAGAGAGGGTCAGATACTGGCAAGGTTGAAATTGTTGAAGTAGCTACTAAGAAGAAAACCACCCCGAGCCATATATCTCTCCAACTGGGCAATCTCTCACAACCATAAATGAAGACAAAGACAATTATTTTGCCCCCCAAAAAGTGATACCCACTTGTGCAAAGTAAATTGCTTTACTTACTCTTCTGTAACAGAGACCTAAAAAACCACACGTTTTCCTGACTTCCACTTGATTTGCACATAAAAAAAAGCAAGAAACATCAGCTTCTACCAGGGAGAGGAAAAAACCACCCACGTGTGAGAGTGGATCAAGGAAATAAAACAACATAGGACAGCTTAACACAATTTTGTATTCTTCAAAAAAAAAAATTAGCAAGTGATCATCATCATGGTCATCAGTAAAAGAAACACAAATGTAATATGGTCTTCAAAACCACCTTTTCACTAGTTAATTCGTCATGCCTTCCATGCCATTTAGACAACCCAGCTTAAGCAGCAAAACCCAACAATTCCTGAAACAACCCACCACTCACCTCATGTTGCTGATACCAACTTATGGACCTGGCTTAGGAGCTGCGCAGCCGCCAGTTCTTCATAAAGTCCATGCAAGAAACAAAACTGGAAGGGTTCAACCATTTGTTACCATTGTTTTCAGAGAGTGCCTTTTTCCAGGATTCCAGAAATTTCCTTTTTCTAAACTAACCCCTAAACCGCATCCACTCTTCCAGGGCTCAGTAACAAAGCTCAGGCAAACTGAGGTATTGATGTACTTGAGTAAAATTTAAAAAAAAAAAAAAAAAAAAAAAGTGAGCTGAAAAGGGATTTTTGTCACTGCTACCTGCTCAAATCCTAGTGCCCTGCAAACAGGACTGGAAAAACAAAATCCAACCTACAGCTGCTGAAGGAACCAGTCTGCCTTTCAGAAGTTCATAGAAAACTGCTGATATTTTGTTACCCATCTCCCTTCCTTGCTGTAAAGCAATGGAATATAAACACCCCAGAAGCCATGCTAATTATTCTCATTTTCTCATTTAGAAAAATCAACATTATTTTCTGCTTTACAAGAGAAACACCTTTTTTGATACATCTCCCTTCCTTAAATTATTCTAAGTGACAAAACACCTCACACAAATGACAGGTTTAGCTCTGGTTGAAGTACCAGCATTAGCAAGGTTTTTACCCCAAATTTCCTGATCTTTACAGAATACTTTCTCACCCTCGAAGCATCTCATATCAGAGAAAAAGTTGCAACGTAAGTCACAGAGGGCAGACAGAAGGTGAAAAGAAGAAAGCAAATCTTTCAAGTTAAACAAGATGGCTCTTCGGGGACAGGAAAAAAGGAGCAGTCAGCAGCCAGGATTTTACCGACTGGCTACAAAACAATGAGGAGGAACTGGCATCTCATCAAGAAGATGTCAAGGATTACGTGAAGTGAGTTAGGTAGCTCAGACACTCAAGGAATCTTAAAGGGAATAGAAAGAGGAAAATAGGAATGCTCTGTTTTGAGAAATTCTGTTAGTACTGGGGATTAAAACCCTCCAAAATCATATGGTGTTTTCCATGTCTCCTGGCATTCTGGAGTCAGAAGAGTCACTTGATACTCATACAGTTACGTTAAGTACAGTATAAACAAGAAGAAAATGGTTTCAGACATCTTTATTATTTAATAACACGAAGGCAGGAGTTATTGCTCTAAAGATGTATCAAGAACCCAGGATTCCAGCTGCAAAATTCAGAGCATGGCAGTAATACGCTAAACACAATGCTGACAGACAAGAAGTATCAAAACGCTGACTG
Source organism: Apaloderma vittatum (assembly GCF_000703405.1). Classification (NCBI taxonomy): domain Eukaryota; kingdom Metazoa; phylum Chordata; class Aves; order Trogoniformes; family Trogonidae; genus Apaloderma; species Apaloderma vittatum. The sequence continues at coordinate 41,502 of NW_009725872.1, read as the reverse complement.
TAGAATAGCAACAGATTCTTTGTTTTGGCTTTTGTTTTTTCTAATTCTGACAGGGGTAGGCTAAAGTCATTTTAGCAACTGAGACAAGAGCATTAGAAACCTTAGCTCCCAGTGCCTCTGCAATTTCACTAAAAGTATTTAGTGTTCATAAATATTTGATGGTCTTAAATTTACGTTACCCTAAGGAACAAAATGACCAAAAACTGTGGCTGAGGCAAGCATACCTTTTAAGGAAGGCACAAAAGGTATCAAACCTTAAACGGATTAAAAGTTAGAAAAACAGATATTTTCAACTAAAAGCACTGCTGGCACAGATCTCTAGCCACAGGTGTTAGTATTTATTTCTGAGACTCACAGGTCTTCAGCTGGGAACTTCTAGATTACTCCTGTTCAACATACAATTCAGGTCTACACCTATAACAACCACCTGATTTTAAGGTCATCACATACACATTTCCATATAGTAAAAGAGAAGTATTGCCTTGGATACATCAAATGGAGTTAAACAGATTTCTCTTTAAACTTCAGAGTTCACAAGCGTTACTGCGGCTGCATAGTTTAACATATGTATCTGACTACCAGTTTTCTAAAAATACCAGGAGATAAATTTAGCATTTTACTCAATAACCACAGAAACAGCAAGACAAAGAAGTTTGATATTCACAGAAAAGAAAAAAAAATTTAAAAGCCATCCAACAGAGCCAAATTTCAGAAAGTCCAATGCAAATGGCTCACTATACAAGTATGTACTTGAACAGCACCATCTGAACAATTATTTTTAGAACGTACTAAGGCCACAATGCATTCCAGCATAGTAAAAAGGCGAAATTGCCATGAAGCAGTAGCCTCAGGGCTACGTTAAGACTGTTGAACAATTTAAATTCACTAGTGAACTTAATGAAAGATCTAGGCATTAAAAAACAATGTTTTGTGGTAACTGATTAAAAAAATTAATTGGATTCAAGCATAAGCATCTGACTAGTTTACTCCAACTGCCAGAAGCAGAAAACAGGAAAATAAAAGTGCTCTTTGCCTACTGCCAGAGGGTCAGGTTCACCCTCCTGCCACCCCTTCTCTCACTCAGCTTCAGAACAAAGCTTTCTCCTTTCCTAATCTGAGCATTAAAAGTGAGTCCTATTCTTCAAAACTAACTTCCTATAGCGAATAGAACAAAATTATATGGGCAGGCGTATGTGTTGTTCACTACTGCCAAACATAAGGTTTTTATTTGAAATCTCAAAGACATTTAATTAAAAGTTTGACTACAGAATCCCCTAGGGGAAAACAATTAAAAGCTTTCTGCTTTCTAACAAACAACTTCTCACTCTTAAAGAAAAACATCTAAGTTTTTCCACTTTCATGCCTTTCAACACTTCCAGCGTACCTTTTCTCAACAAAATGCCACAGGAAACCTCGAAAGATTCATTACTTCCCATATTGCCATTGTGACACTTTTGGCTTAAATTTAAGTAAAGTTCAAGAGGTAGAAGCCTAATTAAATACCATTGTCACACTAAGCTTTTTTATTTCTCAGCATTTAAATGGACTGAAAAGGCTTTACAAATATAACAGTCTGAACCACAACTCTGTTTCACAGATTCATGTGGCATCTCCTGTGCAGGGGACAGCGAGATCCGATCACATTATCGGACCTTTAAACTCTTAAACTTGGGTTTATTGACTTGATCTTCAGATAGGAAGATGCCCGGTTTAGGTTTTATAAAAAGACATCTTTACGACATTGTACCAAAAGGACCATGGGAGGCCAAACAATTTTCTGAAAGAATAATGCATTAGAAATAATTTTCTGCCTAGGTCTCCATTTCTAGGGTGGCTCTGTGTGACGGAAAAAGGAGGCATTTCTTTCCCAATCCCATTTTTGTCAGGAGATCCTGCTTAAGGAAGGCCAAGATCCAAACCCAGTCATCTTCCAGCAACATAAATGGCTCTCAAGATCTTCTGCTGAAGGCTTGTGATGCAGTATAAAGGTTAGAAGTTGTCCTGAAGCAATTTGGAGGGAATGAAGAGGGAGAGAAGAGTCACAAGATGCACCAAAGTAATAATGCATGTTACATAGTTCCAAATGACTTCAACTCAGCACGAAAGAAGAACTTGCAAAATCTCCTCAGAATTTCATTGCCAAGTTTCAAGTGATTCCTTTTGCTAACAACCAAAAGGAAATTTAGAACCAACTTCCTGTGCCAGCAATGACATAGCTGGAGAAAGAAATGTCTGACTGTGGGCTACCGATGCTTGCAAGGAAGAGGCTGCTGCTCTGCACAGCGTGAAGCGAGAAAGGCAGAATTTACCTAAGCTGATTCTACAGATTCCCCTTCTCTGGGCCTGAGGGACTGCTCATCGTGGGGGTTAGTAGCATATCCCCTTAATGAAGGGCGTGCCAGGCTATTTCCTTCACACAGACAAAGAAACTGGACTTAAACCCAGCAACCACAGGCTCCTCTGAAGGAAGAATGTATTTACATGTTTAGAAGGGGGTAAACCTTCTCAGTGCTGGGAACCAAGTTGGATTTCAAACCCACTTGGCGGCCTCCACCTTAGCGTGCATTCAAACCTAGCACTGGTGTCAAGAGACAGGGAGGAGATGACAATTGTGTGGCTGTGGGCCATATACAATTGCTGGCCTTACCTTGGCCCAGCCACCGGTTTCTGCTCTCAACTTACTTTCCTGTCTAGAAAAGGGTCAGACGAAGTCAGTGCTTCAAAGAACTGAAGTACAAATATGACCCATGGACAGGAAGCTTACACAAAGCCTTCA
>NW_009725872.1:383-38695 GCF_000703405.1 Apaloderma vittatum | reverse complement strand
TTCCAAGTGCCCAGGATATTTTTTTTTTCTCCTCTCTCTCTCTCCCCCACGGTTTTTTCTTTAAACTGCTCACATTCTTTCCCTCTCTCAGCCTAGAGAAGCAGAAGACAATATCAAAAAAAAAGGCATAAAGAAACAGCATAAAGTCCATCTTTCACACCTGAGCAGATGGCAGTTCAAAGGGTCCCTACCTACCTGCAACCCTGTTGTTTGCTTCAAGAACTCTGTTTGCCCAAGGAAAAAGAGACGAGCAAATCCTGGAAGCAGATCCTTCCCCAAAGGAAGTTTCTTTCTGAGTCTGCAACCTGGAGCTTTTGCTTGAGACTCAGTCCTCTGAGCGGATTCTTTCTTCAAATTCTCACACTGGTTCTTTACTTTTGTGGGCAGCTGGAAAAAGAATGAAGCCGTAGGCTGAGGCAGGGACTCCATACTTCCAGGATAGGGAGGCAGAAAGACTGGAGGGGAAGGAAAAGTGCTAGTTGGTAACTTCTTGAATCATTATCTGCATTCCCTCATTTTCTGCCACACAGAGACATACACATAGTCACTGCAATAGGGGAGGATGACAAGAGATGAGTACTAGACATGCAGGTTTTTTTCATGCTCTGATGCCAAAAAAGAAAACACAACCAAAAAACAAAATCCCAAAGTGCTGAGCTGTGAACTTTCAAGACTTAAGACATCTACCAATAGATGAGACATAAGACATTTTGTCCAGAAAGTTCTCTCGGTTTGTTACAAGTAGATGTAGGTGGGAGAAGAAGAAAAATAAAAAATTTAAGTGGTCATTTCTTAGGAAAAAATTCCAAATCTCTCTTCTGTCCACTTTCTCTCAAGTGGATTGAAAATGGCATCTATTGCAATGTAGTGAACACCTCCCCATCATCTCTTTAAGAAACAATCATACTTACCTGAATGTTTCCCTCAAGTACTTCCTAATCCCACCCCCAACTCTTCTGTAAGGCCTTACTTCAGATCTCAGGTCTTCTACTCTATTTGCAAAATGAGATCAGTCAAACACTGACAGTAGTTTAATGCTCTTGTGACAACCTCTGACTTAACATAGGTGCATTACAACTGCTGTCGAAGCTAAGAACCTACCAAGTTCCTGGATTTCTGTAATATTCCACTTTTTCTCCTGAAAATCTAGATGTCCTAGGAGTTGGGCAAAAATATATATATATGACTTGGACAAAAATATAATGCATAAGAGCTGAAATTTTCTTCTTCGCAAATCCTGGAAGCTGACAGACTCCTGTGAAATTTTTTCAGTAGCATGGAGCTGACGTGCAACAGAACAGAATCAGAAGTCACTGGGCTTAAAACAGGATTCTGTGCAGAGCCACTCGCGTATACGCTTACTAGTTTATTATCCTGTGCGATACATTTTGTACAACAGCAAGCGTCTGGGACTTGCAAGTCGGGTGGCTGTTGAGCCATGTGCTTCAGATGAGAGATCATCGTTTTTCCTGCAGTGCTCTTCACTGCTCTCAAAACACCGGGTAAGAGTACGATCCAATAGTTAATCAAGAAGGTATGCTCTTCATTAGCTTTAATGCAATTTTACTTCATTTGGTTTAGGGCATTTCTTCGCTCTGTCCTTCAGAGCACACATTTAAACAAAGTAGCTTTTTGTGGTTACGTATTTCTTGTGTCCTTCAGTTATAAGCTTTCCCCTCCTGCAAAGATTTTTTCCTTCATTGCGCTCCAAATAATTCAAGAAGTTGGAAAACACACAAGGTTTTGTCATTAAAACCACAGCAGTAATACATTGTTTAAAAATTATTGTTAATTTTTGCAGTTAGAGTGGCAGACAGGAAAACTTTCTTTTTTTAAAAAAAAACAAACCCCAAACAGGTGACAGATAAAGCCATCAAGGATAGAACCTGATAGCCTACGGTAATTAAAACAGAAAAATCAGGAAGATTCTTCCAGACAAACTGCTTGGGCATGCAGAAAGATACTCTCCTTCTTGGTTCCTCTGAGGACACTGATTATGTTCATGGTATCTCATTCTACTAAGGTAAAGTTTTGCTGTAAATAGCAAGACTACTTCATAGAAATAATAGGATTGTCTTCTAGTGTAATTTCATGACTCTTCTACAACATGAGACCAAGATGTACCTTTCAATTTGACAAAACACTGCCTTTTTGATTACTTTTCATCAATTTCCAAAGGTTAGATTCAGGTTCAGTCTTTTCATCCCACATGCCTGTTTTTGTGGAAGAGGGTCTTTTTGGTCAGAAAGAGTATCTGACCAACATACACACAAAGGTACTTGGCCAACAGATGTCTCCACGATGACGTTTATACTCTCCTCTTCCAGTAAGACAAAGGATATAAGATAAAAACAAAAGAAGATAAAACATAATAAAAAGAACATGTTCAATGCAAACTTCTACTGCTCCATACTTGCTGGCTAAGAGCCTATCATGAAAGGGCAGTATAATTAAAAACATACTTATTTGTAAGATTCCCTTGCGAATAGAATGTTCTTTTTTTACCATATAACTTGCAGTACCATGAATCTCAGGAACTTTTCAAGCTGCTAATACTTGTTTACTTACAATTCACAACTACAACAGCATATACAGCATTATAGGCTTAATTTCAGGTGATGCATTGAAGCCCAGTGACTCTGCCGAAGTAAGAATTCTTTTCCAGCTCAAAGCCATAGAAGGTATCAGAGCAAATCCACCCAGATGAAGCAGCATGACTCAGCTTATTGCAGGGTCCTGCCTAGGGCCTCTGCTAACATCAAGATAAAAATCATATTTGAGAAATCCTCTTTCACTAGGAGAGATCCTATTCACTGGAAAACGACTCCAGATCACCATCAATATACTGCACAGTATGAAATCACGTATTGAAGTTTTAAGGATGTAGAAGAGAAGATTGTTTGTCTTATTCTATTCATGTAGCAGTTCAGTAGAAGAGAAAGATTTCAATGTAAAATCTGAGAAAAAAAACCTCACAGACTTTGTTTATCGGTGTTTTCCTCAAGGAAACAGCTGAACAATCTGAAACATGTTGTTAGGAATAACTTGCTTTTAAATTCCTTTCCTAACATCAAGATCACACTATCTCTCCTTTTCCAAACAAGGGAGAACCCTTTACTTGTAATTTCTATCTTTTCATACATCTTTCTTTCCTTGAACAGACTTGCTTTGAACTCTAAAGAAAATAAAAAGTGTTAGTAATTTTCATGTTCTAGCTATCAAAAATAGTAGCCTGATTGACTCCTATATGCAGGTATGTATTTCAGGTTGAAACAACTACACCTTCCTGCATTTTGAGATGAGCAATGCTAATAAATACTCCTTTGCTCTCCACAAGGTCTTAAAGAACAGAAGAGAGGTCTGCAATAGATCATTCCAAGTACCTCAATTCCTCTTATGGAGAATTTTGGGAGAACTTTTTGATTTACTTCACACTGATTACTGGAAGTGATCCATGGTACCAAGGTGGGATGTTAAGTCAGCTTAAGGAGATGAATATACAACGTGACTCTTCTCAGTCACTTATACTGCAGGGTGTGCTGATTTACCTCAAGTGCAGGCTGTGACATGATCCCTCTAGTTGGAGCAGGAAGAAATCATGGCTGTGATGACACAAGAACAACGTATGTTGATGATCATCTTCAGATATAGATGAAGCCAGGCAAGACACCGGTAGTTCTGCTTGTGAGCTCACAGAAGACAGTAAAGGAATCCTGTAATTAATGTTCTCATGTCCTTTGGGCAAAGAAAGGAATCTGTGCAATGAGTTTTCACAGTGGCTTGACTGCTGATAGGTATTTCAGGAGGAAAACTCCCTTTAGTGCTTTCTTCTACTTTCCTTGCCTACATGGTAGATTTCATTGCCACTCACTAATTCAAGAGCCAGTAAAGAATGATCCTAATTTTTCTGCAACAAGCAGAAGTTCAATAGCCAATAAAGAAAAGTTTAAACAACTGTGAGTAAATCCTATAGAATACCATCTGCAAAATAAGCAAAAAAAGATGAATTCATGTATGTGGAAAGTTGGTAAAGGACATAAGCAACAATATCCATTTTATTTCTAATACTGCACCTCCAACAACCACAGGATCCAAGAGAAAGAACATGGAAACAAAATGCAGCCTGCCACGCCTGATTCAAGTTACCTGCAGCTAGGCCAACTATTTCTCAACCCTCAAACTGAAATTTTAAAGCATCATGCAATTATTTTACATTTAAAGTGCAACTAGCTATATGGAAAATTTGCAGTTCCTAAAACAATACTTGTTCTAGGTTAAGTAGCTGCTGCCCTGATGTCTTAGTCCTACCTCTAGAAATATGTGCAGCCTGCAAACCCGCTGCAGCATCTATGAACCAGCATTTGGGGGAACTGTTATTCAAAATAAACATTACAAGAATAACAAATTTTAGTAAAGCATCTTAGCTTTTCTGAACTCAGCACGACAAAGAATTCCAAAATTGTATATAGCTGTCACAACAACACATATTTGTGAAACACAGCTAGTGCTCCTTGGCACATATGTAAGAGCTGTAAAACACTGGGAATATAAAACTGAATGAATGGTTGATTGGTTGAAAATACTACCTTGTAAAAATAATTCCTGCTAATAGCTGTATCAATTCTATAAAATTAAGTAAATGCTTATTGGTTAAACAATGTTACAATTATTTTTTTCATTTTTAAGCTGTGTACACTGCAAAAATATTTCTGAATGTCTCTATTAACATGGTTTTTTGCTTCTTGTCAACTTGAATGCCAAGTACAGTTGAGAGCAAACTTTTCTGCCTTTTTTTTGGCCTAAATGAATTGGATTTTAAATCAGATTAACAGACTTTACTGGCACTAATATATATTTCTGTCATACAGACAGACCTTCATTCAGCCTTAAGGAAATTCTGTGCTTCTGGTCAGAGTGCATGACCTAATACTTAAAAAAAAATGAATTAGGAAAATCGGTGTTTTTAAAACACGATATAATGTCATGTTGTTTTCTTTTTTCCCTCCTTAAGAAAGCCAACTATAGCAACAAAAGTTACAATGTTTATGTATACCTTGAATTTATGCAAGCAATTTACATAAAATCCATAGTTTTTTAATATTAACAGTGCTTTTTAGCTCTTAAGTCTTGCTTGATTTAATTCACATGCAATTAGCTTTCATAAATTTCTTACACTATTTTTGTTTAAAGCATCATTTTTCTATAGTCAGGGTCTTTCAGCCAGTCTAGCTGCAGAATCTGCAAGCTGAAATACTACACATAAGCAATGTTAAGAGTAGTGATTCCAGTCCTGTTCAACAAGACCAGATGCCTATAATTTTGGGTTCTTTTGGGGGGAGGATGGGGTGAGGTTTAAACTGAATTTTCAGGTGAGAATAGCTCTCTGTAGGTTTTGATTCTTCATTATCTTCTTCACGTCTTTCCTCCATTGTTTGGGATCTTTGGAGAACTCAAATGCAGCAAAAATGCCCCTTCCATGCAATATTTACTCAAAAATACATATTTAATAGATTAATATTTGTAAAGTGCAACATGGATGCACAACATGGATGCACTAGAAAATAAGAGCTAAATAAATGAGCTGCTTTTTTAAAAAGTCACCAGTCGTGAGAAGTTCTACTGTGGAAAGTACTCAAAATACGCATTTCAAAATCGAGCACTTACTATGTTACTGTCCATATGAAGTATTAATTACTACATCTTTTACACTAAAGTAACTTCCTGGCTCTAGAGCTTACAAATTTAGCATGCATTCTGACCAAAAGGTTTGATCCTTCCCTTATTTTCAGTAGCACTAAGAATTCTACAACCAAAACTGGACGGAGTTTTCTAGTCACTTACTGCTGAGACACAAACTGATGTCAAATGCTACTGTAAACTGTGTTAGTTCTCCAGCACAAAGAGGTGTGTGATGTACTAAGGCTTATTTTTGCCTAACACAAGCTGGCGACAGAAACCAATATGGAGTCGTGACTTACAAATGATGCACAAGCACACCACGGTACCTCTGCAAATTTATAGTCTGAGCCTTGGGTTCAAGACTCAAGTCAGTTCTATTTTAGACTAGAATTACAATTTTTATTTTCACCTGCTAAGTGTTAACAGCACATGAAAAATGCATTGTAGATTATCTTGTCCTGCTACCACCACACAAAATACACTGTCTTTAATTCGCTAATTAAACAGCTTCAGAAGATTTGCTGACCTGACTTTCTTTATTGGCCAAGTGCCTCAAATTCACCCGTATTTTAGGAGCAAATTAAAATGGCGTCACTCTCTTGAACACAGCTCAGAATAAGACCACCACAAGTTTATTATAAAGATGTTCATAACACAGCTGACATAAAGGCCATTTAAAACATATCTTTTGGTGCTGCTTAAGTAGAACTGTTCACATCGAGTTGTCCCTGTATCTTCTCTCCATGCAAACACCTTCAACACCTACCTGCTTCCATCAGCCAGATCTCCCAGCTTTTGCACTAGACACAATTAACTTTGGCAGTGCCTCTTCACAGGCATACCAGTGTGCAGTGTTTGACTGTCATTCTGTATCTGTTGAAATATTAGCACTTGGTTTAGGTTGTGTGCAAGAAGAAATAAAAAACAGTATCAAGTCAGACATTGAAAAAATACATATGAAAACACATAAAGATCTACTTCTAGCCTAGGCTTACTGCTTTTACAAAATTACTCAGAACAGGGAAAAAGACAGACACCAAACATTGGTACCAAAATAGAAACTTACCCCACTGACTGATCTGGGCTGGAGAGTGCTTAACCATACACTGAATCTCACAGGACCCTCTTTCCTTCATTTGAGTCAAGACTTCATTGACAAAAATAAACACAATTCAGGGCAGATAAGAAAGAGCTTCCCATACACTCACGCAAACATGGAAGACACTGTGAATCCTCTTGAAAAAATACACCATTCAAATCACTGCTGAATACGTCTGTATATGATTAATATCTACAACACACATAGCTTATTTTGAAGCAAGTTTGACAATGTACACCACAGTTATTCTTGACATGAGTTTCTTTTTGCACAAAATTAGTTGCCTGATCTCCAATTTCTTTGCTAAATCGTAAAGGCCAGTGTTTACTCAAAACAGTTATCTTTAATAAGATGCTTCTGTCTGGGAGCCCTCCCATAAAACACCAGCAAGGCTCCTTTCCTTCTATCGTATTTTCTTTTTAAGGCAAAATGCTCTAAGTAGTTTGCAACAAGACTGAGAGAGATGTGCATTAAAGTTCTCAGGTTTTAGCTGTATATTATATGGAAACTATTGCATTTTCTATTTAATGTCTTTTTAGCTACCAAAAAAAAAGTGAAATTAAAAAAAAAAAATCTCATGAGCATTTCATGCTGCTGTTAGTTCTGCACGCAAAACAGTTCACAGTAGAAAACTCTCTTACACACGCTTAAATTGAGTCAAATTCCATATTCTAGTTTAGTGAAATGTCCAAAAACGAAAGCACAGTACATGTGACCAAGTCAACATAAAACTGCAACGTGGATGCCTAATAAAGTCAAAGTCCTTCATTGCTGGCACATGTTCAAAGCTTGCTTTCTAGACGCTGTAGACTTAAGCATCACTTTATATAGAATTCAACTGAGAATGAATCTATATGTAAGTGTACTCTTCCAAATAGCTATTTCCCCAAGCTTTAAATGATTCTTAATTCAGTTTAACATCAGTGTAATTGAAATCCCCAGAAGTATTTTGCAAAGGAGACCACAGTTTAATAATTGCATTACAGCGTTTTCTCCTCCTGCTTTTTCTTGCTGGACAAGCATTATATTAAGTATTACGTATATAATTTTACATGTGAGCATCAAGTAATCTTCTATTCTTTTACTTCTTAATTGTTTTTATTATAGACCTCAGTTCAACAGAAAAATTCTTCAAACAGAAGTGCCAACTTCATACTTCAAGATGAAACTTACTGTAACAGTCCACTATCCCTAGCCCAGGCCATCTTTCCATGTCCTTTTTCAAGTCATCAGGATTTATCAGACAAATTCTTTCCTTTTATTTTATAAAACAAAGTGTGCATGCGCATTTAAAGCAGCCTACGTGACAGAAGAATCATATATATAGTACCCAACAAAATGCATTCTGATGATAGTTAGGCAACTGCACAACGTTGTTGGTGAAAAACTATAGAAAGTATTTGGGTGAGCACCAAATGACACACTGCAATGCACCATTAAAACATTTTTTTCCATATTAATTGAATGCAGATTTCATAAATATGTCACAATGCTAATTGAAAGTTTGCTTTCCCAGAAATTTCTTGATGTTATGACTCAATATTTTTATTCATTATTTTTTTTTCTCTCCTGTACATTTAAAATATGTAGACAGGAAAAAAAGCATGCAGTAGAAAAACCAAAAGCACTGAAAAAAATAACAATAGCGTCTCATTACCACAATGAAGTAATAATTTTTTTTCTACTTACTCCAGTTTTTTACAGAAACTTGCAGCGAAACATAAATTCTGCATTCAATAAAGTATAAGCAAGATGCCTCCCATCTTCAGAGTTGGGGCAGAGAGCATTGCGGGGCGGGGGGAGGACTCAAAAAAAGGTATATTCCACAGTTCCAGCAAGATCGTTTGAACACCCGTTAACAGCATGTTAACCACTCTCAAGAGCCAATAATTTAACCTTAACCTTTGCCTTTAAGGAATGGAATCATTGACTAGACAGCACAGAGTTTTGAGCTCCACAGCAGCTAAACCTCTTAAATTGTAGCAAAATAATATCAGGTAAAGACTGAAAACAAGTATGCAAATATACAAATCTCTAACTGCAACAAAATAAACAGTAGGAAAAGACATTATTGAGAAAGTGTAGTATTTTAAAAAAGAAAGCAAATAATCAAAATGTAAGTCTTAACGTTGTTCTGATCATGGACAACCACTACACGCCTTCTTTTCCCACCCATTCCCCAGCATGCATTACCAGAACACATATTCCTTCCCTCCTCTTGATCATTTAAATCAGACCCAGTGGTCATCCAAGCAGTGTTGCTAAATATTAATGTAGAGGCAAAACAAAAAGAGTCATGTCTATTTAGCAGCTAGCTAAAGAGCTAAACCAGAGACATCAGTATCATCCAACTACTTTGTTTTCCATCTATAAGGCAAATTTAAACTCCTACTACACATTCATTCCGAGCATGAATATACACATAACCAAAGCTAGTACGACATAAAAATATGACACTACAGACAAATACATTAGTAACCCATCTCCACGTGGTGTAGTCGTAAAGTACAGAGTTCAACAGGAGGAACCAGAGTTACTATAAGAAAGCCAAATCCACACAAGCTTAGCTGCAATTCTGAAATAGATTGTTAACAGTAGACATAAAAAACACAAGTTGCAGGAAGAGGGCTCACAGCGATCAAAACAAACTTGTCTCTGTATTTTGTTCAAATTATTCTTTTGTTTAGCAAATGACTACAAGTTACCAGAAATTTATTAAGCTTACCTACGCAGTTCAAACTCCATAAACCTATAAATCTCGTTACTACACTTACACTGGTTTGCAACGTCCTACTCAGACTCCACAAGATTAGTGTCCACTACGCATACTGCTATCTCAGTTTTGACTGAGAAGAAAAAAAGCCCAAAGAAGAACATGACAGACCGAGTATTTCTACTGCTTGTTCCCTACAAATTAACCCTTAAAGCCACTGTTCAATTTAAATCCAGTTTAACACCTCCAAGAATAGGAGAGTGTCACAAAAACAATCAAGTAGACAAGCATGGCCCCCCAACACTACTCCTTCCAATGGACAACAACCAGGTACCCGACCAGCACATCCCAAGCTGAGAGAGGAACAGCCCAGACTGGATTTTTTTGTTGTTTTGTGGGGTTATTTTGGTTTGACTTTTTTTTCTTCAAGCAGCCAGCAAGTCAAAAAGACACAACACAAAAGTGAAATCTACAGTGGGGGCAATGGGAAGAGCAGCACTGCAATAGGAAAAGGACAACTGCAGTGCCACAGGCAAGGAGAATTGTGATAGAAATCCCTAGAAGCCTACACATGGGACCACTTTTTTCTTTTAAAACTTCAGTGCTCATGGCACTTTTTGTTTGTTTCTCAAATAATAATCAAAAACACACGGGAAAGGAAAAAAAGACTTGAAAGTCAAATCTTTTAAGGTTTGTTCCTACATCCTACACTGTCCCTGTAGTAGAACCACTGGCTGGATTAAACTCCACTGACTCAAATACTCCTCCACCATTAACTTTCTTCATTTATGAAGCCACCGGCAGAACTGGAGCCAATGTTATGGGTATAACACTTAGGCTTCAAAATTAGCCTACTGCATCAGCCATGCTATTTTTAGGCAGAATTCAGCTTTGCTTTCATGATCTGATGCAAGCCTATATGTTTTTTGTTCAAACACAAATTGTTCAACACCACCTTATGTGTCAATATTTAAGAGCCATTCTGATATCATACAACAATGTCTACTGGTGAAAACATTTACTGTGCCTGACAAGAGAGCTGCTGATACTAAAAATTATCCTGCTAAATAATACGCAAAGCCAGCAAAAGATTTTTTGTTATTACTTCCATTTTATTACTTTAGTCTGTATATCAGGGACAGTATCAAAATGTTTGGGGTCACCGTGCAAAAAAAGTTAAGAGGTATCATAGCTACTAAACCCTGAAACCAAAGCTTTTCTAACAGAAGGCACATACTACACTAATAAAAAGCATGACAATTTACAACGGAAATTATGAAAAAAAAAATGAGATTATCCAAGTAAGGAGATTCTCAGAAAGACAACTTTCAGTCTTCAAAACTTATAATCAACACACATTTCTATTTGTGCTGTACTTCAAAGAGTCTGATCAGTTCGATTTACAGCTTGAAATTTTAATGCAATTTTAACTTGGAATTTGTGTGCGCACTCTGTGAATCAGTGCACACATTAGCACTTACCAGAGCCTGCAATCAAGCATTTAGAAGAGATTAGGCCCTGACAAGAATATTTTGCAATAAATAATTGTTCTTCCACACATTTCTTTTAATTGCCTTTTCTGAGGGAGAAGCACATTAAGTTTCCAGTTTTTAATTACCCAATATTTTAGAAATCCTTCTCCCTTTAACCAATCAAAGCACGAACAAACCTTCTGAAAGTGTTCTCCAACTGGAAATGGCTGGAGTGCCTGGTCTGAGTTTGAAGTATCCTTGGCTCAGATTTTAGGAGCATTCTTCCTTTGAGACCATCAATACAAGCGCGTTTTAGAAAAATATGAAGTGAGACTAGCCTGTGCTAGAACAAATACCATCCAAGAGATAGAATGAAATAAAGTATCGACTAAAATCAAAGAGGCTTTATTAGCACACGAAGCTGCAATAAAATGGAATGCATTAGATGAGTCAAAAGTATAAGAAAACGACATCGGAAAAAAATGTTTCTTCTCAGTCCTCTGGGGTTGTTGATGAACAAATGCCCTTCATTGTAAATCTATTACCTTATTTTTGGTTTACCTAACACAAACCAAAGTTCAAAGTATTTCCAAAGAAGCAAAAACACATTTATGGAACATTTCTAAAATATACTGCATACTCTCTTCGAAAGAATTCAACACAAAAAGAAGTTCAGCTGAAAGGCTAGCTGAAAAGAAGAATTTGAGAGTTCTCAAGACAGAAGCAGAAATGCCACAGAATTCTTTATGCAGTTTTGCTGAGCTTTCCTTGTTTCCTATGCTGTGTATCTAAAAAAAGCACCTTTCTACAGTTTTCAGATAGTTTAGAACATCAGGAAAAAAAATAAAAGTTCAGTATGTCAGGTAATTTAACTCAATCAGTAGTCTACAATCACTGGTTTGTTTCTCATGCTGACTTTATCCTTAGACTTGCTTTCATCTTCATAAAGGTACACTGAGGATGACATTTGGAAATATTGGCAGTTTCTCAGTCATAACACTAATAGATCTTAAAAATCCGTCATGGGAAACCACATATTCATTTGTGAAACTCCTGTTGCCATGGTGATACAATCCTACCCCAAAATACAGGGCATGGCAAGGAGAAGACAGACTTACAGATATCTGCTTGCTCTCATTTTTTTACTTAACAGTGTAGCTTTTTTAAACACTTTCACAGAAGTTCATGAAAAGGTAATAATCGGGCTCAATGCAGAGCGTTTGCAAAGGAACAAGCAGCTGCCAATTCCTCCACCTTTGGTTTGCCTCAAGTTATCTACTGAAGCCATTTTGCAATTCAACAAACTGGGAAAAAAATAGTTTTAATAAATCTGAACAAGGATTCAAAAGCATATTCCATTTTCTTGGCTTCAATACGCCCACTCTGGTCTGCTTAACAGCCAAAGTAAAACCACAGAAAAACCTAACAAGTTCTAAATTACTAGCATAACGAAAGCCTGAGCATGTTATTTTCACTCCATCATGCACTTATGCCACATTCTCTACTAGTTCAAAACACACAAAATGAGGAAACTGGTGAACAGTAACTTTCCAGTGCTAGAATATCCGGAAACAATAGGTATGAATTACCTTATTAGGCTTAGTTATCCCTCACTATTCGATCTGGACAGGCTGCAGAGCACAGGGCCACTAAGATAATTAGGGGACTGCAATGTCTACCATAAGAGAAAGGCTAAGAAAGCTGCGTCTGTTTAGCTTGGAGGAGGCTGAGAAGGGATCTCATCAACGCTTACGAATCTCTACAGAACAGGTGTCAGGAGGATGGGGCCAGTGTTTTATCAGTAGTGCCCAGTGACAGGACAAGAGGTAATGGGCACAAACTTGCACATAGGAAGTTCCATCTCAACATGAGGAGGAACTTCTTTACTTTGGAGGTGACAGAGCACTGGGACAGGTTGCCAGAGAGGTTGTAGAGTCTCTGTCACTGGAGACTTTCAAAACCCACCCAGGCATGTTCCTGTGTGATCTACTCTAGGTGATCCTGCTCTGGCACAGAGGTTGGACTAGATGATTTTCCAACACCTACCATTCTGTGATTCTGTAATCCCTTGATGAGATTTACCCCAGTAGACACGCCTCTCCGCTTTTATGAAGACACACACCTACCTAGCTGCTGCTGCTTCCTCTGGAAGGAGTTTCAGAGCCTGCACAGGTTGACAGCTCCCCAGAAGCTTGTAAGCTACTGCCTAAAGCAATGGGGTAACAGTGTACTACAAAAGGTGGAAGAGTTGTCAGACAACAGCAGGTCAGCAGGTTCTCCTGTGATACCCTGTCAAGCTTTACTTCAAGCTTTTCTTCTCCTTTAGTAAGTGCCAGCAAAAAGGAATTCACAATACAAGAACAAACCCAGGACTTTTTTCTTTCCTTAAGAAGTCTACCCCAAAGTATGCATAACAAAATCGATCCCCAAGGGTTGAACTCAAGACAGCTTTGCTAATTGCATTGTGGATTCCAAGACTGAAAAAGCCAGGAAAAGGGACATGATATGGCTATAAGGCAACAAAGGGTGAAGTGGGCAAGCATTAGTTATAGACTGCAGAAGAAACAGTAAGTTTCCTTATGGTCCTTCCAGAAATTTTACTTTACAGAAAGCCAGATCTTCTCCCTGTCAAACTACAGTGTAGTAAATTTCATTAATTAAAAATAAATATTCACCATAGTAACACTTAAGATATAAAACTACATAAATTCTATACCTTGCTACAACTTGCTACTTTAAAGAGAAACTGACAATCATACAATGTATTAGAATAAACTAACTACAGACAATAAACAGTGCCAGAACAGTTTAACAAAAAAATACCATGGTGAATTCACCATGCCTCCTTTCTTTTCCCCCTCCCAAAACATACAATCCGAGGCCCTCAAATAAAACAAACTAACAGATAAAGGAGGAAGGAAAAGATACAAACAGCCGAGAAAGATAAAGGGACCTGAGGAAGGAAGCTGTTTGAAATACACCAGCCATTGGAGTTTACCATAGCATCTACATCAAGTTTCTTGAAAAACGTTTCGGTGGAGGAATCCCCCAAGAAAATGAAGGTGTGTATCAGGAGTAAGTTAAAGGTGTTGTAGAGAAACAAGAATTAACTGCAAGCTTAAATGGACTAATAGAAGTTAGGCTCACAGCCTACACATCAAGATAATTAAGGTTTTCAGTTTCAGTTCTGTGATGGAGAAAGAACGTTATCTCCGTTTTAGTGAAGCACCACTGCTAGTTCCTGTTTTACCACCACAGGTCCCAATTTTTACGTTCATTTCTTTAAAAATAAAAATAAAATAGAATCAAACAAGTAATCGTGGTTTCTTGCTGCATAAGTAACACAATTTAAAAGAACAGTTTCTGAAAGTGTATTGCATTTCTCACAGCATTATCAACTAATTGAGGTTGGAAGGGATCCCCACAGCAGGCTCAGCTAGCAGGAAGCAGCACCAAGCTAGAAAAGGAATGCGAAGCTGCGAGACGTTCCAGGAACCAACTTCTGAGACTCAGAAGCAAGCAGAGCTAGCAACTAACAGACCACCTTCCCCTCTTCCTGCTCATTTTTAAAAGGTGGGTAGCAACGGTATTTGTACCTTCTGGCGGGAAATAGAAGCTGTGTTTAAGATAGATGTATACTAGTTTTTGGAAAAGCAGGCTTTTACTTTATAGGAACTATCATGCAGTCAGTGAAGCGCAACATGCCACAAGGACATTAAGTAACTATATTTAATGTATCATTCTGACACCTTATTATCAAACCTTCTTGTTTACACATTTGTCACAATTTGATATTTAGGGTAAGCCTTTCTTTATTTGTTGAGAAGCTCTTCCAGGCAATATACCATACACACACTGATGGGAGCAGTCTATTATTGATTCATAACTAAAGATCTATATGCACAAAACTAAGGCATCACATAAAAAGCTTGCATCTTATAAAGTTTTAGTTTCAAGAGTGTAAAATGTTTAGGGAAGATGGTATGTTCTTCTCCAATTGCTACAAACCTGTGCAGTAATTGTAGATTTTTTTCAATTTATAACTACTTGCTTTGAAACCGAAGAGCCAAGAGACAGCTAAAGAAAATGCATGGATTTTCTTTTTATCAATCTGTACAATTTAATCCACGAAACACCAAAAAGCATGAAAAAAGAAAGCGTGAAGAGAAACAGAAGGTTCAAAGACCCAATTCCAAAAAGAGCATAGATAGCAAATAACATTCAAGGACACTATTTTTTCATAAACTTCAAGAGATTTTCATCAGGATGGGGGGCACACTGCATCTGAAGAGAGTACATACCAAGACTACTTAATAAGGAAGAAAGCAAATAATGTAGCCTCCTTTGAAGCATGAATATTAGCATGAGGATTTTTGGTTCGTAGTTTTTTATTTTTGGTTGGGTTTTCTTGTTGTGGGGTTTTTTGGTTGTTGTTTTGTTGGGGTTTTTTTTGGGGGGAGGGGATTTGTTGTGTTTTTTTCTGGAAGGAGTTTAAGTGTTGAGTTGTATTAACTCAAATCCATAAGCAGAATTAAGGAGACAAGGAGACTAAGTTGTTCCTCCCTAGTTGTCAAGTAAATATTTACAGTCACTCGGGATCTTTTAAAGACAATGATTTATTTGAATTGTGCCAAAGACTTGAAATCATCATGAGCGTTTCATATTACATTTCTATATTATGTATTATAAAATAAAGATGGAGATTTTTAAAGCCATGACGTCTGTTCTATTGTTTATAAACTAATAGTCACACTAATGATGAAGAAAATACTATACTGCACAGTAGAAGAGACGTAACACAATTCACAAATAATCCCATTGGGTTCAATAAAAACCCTCTTTAAGTATACGTAAGGTTTCAGCTAAAGCTACTTTATTGAAAACCTTAAGGATATAAAAAGTTTCATAAGCTGCTCAAAAGTCAAAGTTGTGAAAAATCAAAACCCCCAAGGGAAAATATACAGATTCTCATTTTTCTGGTCTCTTAGTGCAAGAGATAGATGTGAAGTTCAAAGAACTACTATAAACTACTTTGTGTCAAACCATGGCAATTCGTATCTCCCCCCCTTCCCTATGCTCCCTTAGAGCGCCATTCAGAAAGAAAAGAAAAAAAAAAAAAAAGAATAAAAAGAAACAGTACAAAATCTCAATGAATTTTCAGATTGCTATGAGTAAAATCCAATAGAAAATTCTTGCCTGGCTACATCATCCTTTTTGCTCCAGGGAAAAATGGGTTCCAAATATCTAGAAATAATAAGCATTTGTCAAAGGCTCTGAAATTAATCCTGCCTAGATACAGCACAGAAATAACTATCACATCATAAAGGCAAAGTATCTTAACAATCCCTTTCCTAGATCTACACAGAACTGCAAGTATGTTTGTCCATCTGCCCTCACATCTGGGACTTCCATGCATTAAATCTTAGGCACTGGGATTATTTTTTTTTAGTAATTAAGTAGGCTTTCTATTACGCAGCTAATTACTTGAACTGAGTATACGGACCTATAAAGGACAAAAACTACTCGTACAAACAAGATAATTTAACAGCTTGTTTTGATGCTGGAAAGCAATGCAAGGTTCTTTTATGCAGTAACTGAAAAGCTTAAATAACATGGGGTATCACTCAAATCAAAAACAGCATTACAAAGTATGTGAATCAGGTTCCGCAGTCCTTAGAGCAGTTCATATTTTCCAAATGAATTTCAAACAATGCAAAAACATTTGCACCTCAGTCTCATTCCAATGAATAGGATATTTATTAGTAATTACATCACTGAAATTCTACTTCTTTTCTATCTGGTATCTCCTAAAGCTTCTGGATTTTAGCAGTTTACAATTTAAACTAACTCATATACTAACAAGAGCAACAAGTTTTTTCAGTGGAGATTTATGCAACATGCACATGTTTCTATTCCCTCTTACATTTTTAAAGCACACTGACATCAGGAGTCACTGATTTCAAAGCAATTTACACAGTATAAACTATGCACTGAGTTGTTCTGGCTTCCTTATTTTTTTCCTCTGAGCTTTGTCTTCATCCTCACTAATACGACTTTTTTTTTTTTTTTACTTCAAAGAACTTTGGTACTATTTTAGAATATGGATTTAAAAGTATTTAAGCTGCATCAATTAACCAAACCAAAGTACTCAGCAATACTAGAAACTCAGCAATCTCTTCCATTTTCTTCCATTAGTACCAAACCCCTAATTACAAAAGCTTAATCTTTTCCAAACCACGAAGAGCAGTGACAATTCTTTTCAAAGGCAACAGAGTCAACACTTACACTTCTTAGAACTAAGTAATTAAAAAGAAGAGTGTCCGGAGCATCCTACCCTAAGCCCTGCTCTGGCAGAAGTAACATTCCATCCATCCCCACAGCCTATTAGCCAATATTGCGTACTTTTTATCATGACTGATTGCATAATAGTTTTTGCAAAAGGCACCTATTAAAATTACTGGCACTAAGTTATTAGACTAATCACATTTATAAACTTAACCGACCCAGCAGCCAGCATCCTACAAAATTACTTGGCCAGTTCAGAGCAGTCTAGCCCCTCGTTTGTGCTGTTGAACTGTTCATCATAGGCATATCCTGTCATTCGTGGGAAGTAGCACACACACATACAGTCCTTACATGCACATCTTAAAAAAAAAAAAGTTTCCATGGCACCATAAATATGGAAAATAAAATATATTACAATATATATCTTACAATCACATGATTTTAAGATTCGGATCTACAAAAATCGTTTGTAAGATCAGCAAAAAAGCCTTAATGAGTGGCAGTGTGGATAATGTTTCTGAAAAAGGAGCTGGTCAGTATAATTAGATATACCCAAACATACTCAATAAGTATGGCAGCTTAAAAAAAAAAAGGGCTAAAACGACACATACAATTACTCTGTATATGTATCCTGGAGAGGATATATTTACAGTTCACAGACTTGGCTTTATTTTCCTACCTGCCCCTCCTCACCCAGCAGTGTTTATAAACATTCCCCACTGGAAGGTTTTTTCTTAAAAGCACACTCCCCTCAGTCTTCTCAGCATTCCTCCTTTGTCCTGTATTTTGGCTGCTCAATCACCTTCAGGAGCACAGTTTTCCCCTGCAGCTTCTGATCCTCAAAGGCCCTGCTGTCCTGCATTGCCCACCAATATACTAATTGCTGTTTTTCTAATGACATAGATCAAGTCAAAAAAAAAAAAAAAACCAGATCAATGAAGTCATCAACTTCTTCAGACCCCTTCTTCCTAGGATGCTTTACAGAGGTATCAACGTCTTAAGAATAAAGCTACATGGAAGTAGTTTATTCATGCGGTTGCATCCCCTCTCCCCAATCTTCAGCAGACAGTTTATCCCCCAAGAATGAAGGATGCTCATGCCTGTCCCTTCTTCAGTAGGCAGGAGGACGAGGTGTCATGGGGTAAGTACTAATGTGGGAAGAATTATACTTCTTATTTCTTTATGGGTGTTTCAGTCTGCTTCCAACAACTCTGCACCTATTTCCGGAGAAATTTCAGATATTCAAAACCAACTAAACAGTTAAATTCATCACCTTAGTGTTCGTATAAACACAGCATTTCACAATGTCACCTAGGTAATAATGTGATGCAAATTTCAGACACAATCCAGCATGAGGAGGAAATAAATTTCCTGAACAGTAGTCAAAGTGTAAATAGAACACATGATTAATCCTAGTTTAGTTAGGCACTTTCTAATCTCATATTCAAGATGCTTCATTAAGGTAATAGAAAGATAGTCTAGATGAACTTATTACATAAAACAGATTACAGACATACAAAGAAAGGATTAAGTATAGAAATTCATGCCAAGACATTAACACTAAGCAAAACCACATCTGCTAACAGGTCTTATACATTAGTTCTACGCCATGCAATGACTTGGAGTTATTACCTCATTTTTTGAAGTTTGTATTTTAATTCCATCCAATATTGCCTGATGTTGCAGTCAAGAAGGAACATTTGAGATAGTTTGTATTTGATATCTAGAAAATGTTAAGGTAACTTATTGGCTTTAGTAACAGCAATTTTTTTTTTTAATTAAGTTTTGCCAAACTTTTTGTATTTACAAAAAGAGCAACAGGCTTCCTGCATTACTAATTTTTTCACTCCCCTCGCTGCCAACTTGCAACATAACTGCATTATTTGTGTACAATCCACATCACACTCTGCTTTAAAAGCTAATCAAACATCCTCTCCAAACACTAAGTACAAGCCCTGCAAAGTCTGCAGACTCCTCCAGCTTCTGAAGTAGGATTCCTCAAACAGGTGTTGTAGATCAAATACAATACTTGTATGTAGCCGATAGCCACCTGATAAGGAGAGAACCCAGGGTTTGACTGAAGTCCTTCTCACAACAGTACTTCAGGGATCATACTCAGGTCTTGTCCAATTACAAATTCACTAAGCAAAGTATTCATTTCCACAGATGGACAAGATACACACATTCTACTCTGTGTAAAGAGTCTGCTGCTGGATGGACTAAGACAGAAGCATAATACAATGAAAAGAAAGCTGTTTTCAATATATTACAAACTGGAAGTTCTAAATAAAGTCATAAAAAAACCCCTAAGTAGATTACTTGCCTCCTTTAGGGTTTAGTGACCTCTGACGTGCTCACTGATCTCCAGAGCATTTGATATGCCAGCAACTCTAGAAATCTGGAAGTCCTGAAAAACATGCTCTAGAATTTATTGGTAGCATAAAATCAAATTCCTCCTCCACTTAAAGCAGTTGAAAAAAGCAGCACTGTGATGTGGAATTGCTTGGAAAAGTCATGCCAGATCTCAGAGTCTTGGTAACGCTCTTTAAAATGATTGTTATCGTCCTGGTTGCAACTGCATGAAGCATTTGCAACAGGCACGATGCCATCTGAACTGTCCTGTTAACGTTTTTTTTTAATTGTGAAGATCAGAGCAACTTCCGTAACAGCATTTAGCTGACAGAATTGGAAGGGGAAGAGCAGGAAGCATTTCAGGTCTTTTATTCAGAGCCCTTTGCAGACGGCAGTAAAACTGAGACCCCATTAATTGTACATGCCTGCTACTTGCCTATTTATTCATTAGCAAGAGCTAACTGAGTTATCCACAGACACACTTAAGAGGGGTTATCACATCAGAAGGCATCTTTCCTCCCCTGAGGCAGCGTGTAACTACCAAAGATGACTCTGGGAGGAGCAGGGAAGGAGGCCGCTAAAAAACCATTCCTCCCTCTTGGTACTTGATGTGTCCTGTAAAAGGACAAATCACATACTTGAATTCCACTACATAGGCACTAAACATACAAATATGTTCATAAAGAAGAACGAGCCTAGAAATGCCTACAGTGTATCCCGATGTAGAAGCAACAATTTGAAAAATACACAAGCAGGGAGAGCACAAAAATCCAACTGCTGAAATTTATTTCTCATTACTTCATTACTCTGTACAACTTTAGTAATTCTTCACAGCTAGCTACCCTATGTGCACTCCTATAATCAATTTAATTCTACTGTGTTCCCAAGAACTGTTGCTATCTCACATGCCTTTGTAGGCATTTTAAGTTCTCTCTCAAACATTTTGTTTAATAGGCATTTAATTTTAAAATTTTAGAAAATTCAAACATCAGAAACTTTAACATTTAAAGCACTTCTCTCCTTTTATAGGCCTCCTGGACATTTGCCAATGGCGCTCTAATGCCAGTGCTATAGCATCCAAAATGCTATTTTAAACCATTGCTGTGCTGACCATTAGATTTTTCAAGCACGAGAACAGCTTCCTGAAAAGTAACGATTTTAAATAAGTGTTTTTGTTGTTAACGAAACTGTAAATATCTTGCTTCTGCTTACATGACATCTGAATTTCTGACCTATGCTTTTACAGGAGCAAGGCAGTTGTTACACCTTCTTCTATTATAAATGTGCAACCATCTCTGAACTTTTGCTACTCGACAAAGTCAGTAACGCATCACGGCATCCAAGCTGGTTTTCAGCAACCATGGGATCAACTGCAATCATTCACATTTCAACAACCTTTAGTCAAGGTTACATATGGCCTCCTTCTGTACCTCTGTTTTTCTATTTGATAATGTTTCCTCGTGCCCTCATACTTTCACACTATTTTCAATAAAATTTAAAGAAAAATAATTTTTAGTTTATTTCTAGCAAACTAAGAATAAGAAGGTACGGAGCAGTATCCTCTCTTTAACCGTTGTCAGCACCAAGTTCTCCAAAAGCCACCGAAAAAGGTGAAAGTAGCAACTACAGTAGATGTATCTCAAAGATATACTTGCTACCCCTGAATTAGCTATGAATAATCCTAGAAGCTTAAGCCAAAAGTAATTTAATTTTCCATATCCTACTATAATTCTTTATCATCTCCTGCTTAAACACACATACGCATGCACATATATTTTTTGCTCTAAGTGCTGCGGGGATTTTGAGGCCTCCACAGGACCATGTGGCAATGAGCTCCACAAACAAAAACCGTCCTTAAAAGTAGCCGAGGCAATTTTACCAGGGTCCTCTTGTTACCAAATTATTTAAGGTCACATAAGGTTCAGATCTTGTTCTAAAGTAGTTCTCATTTATAATTTAAAGTACCAAAAACTGGACATGTTATCGTAGCTTTAGAGACAATGACTCATAATGGCCTATCAGAAATATGATATATTATAGCTTTATTATTCAGCTTTAGAGATTTGTTTCTTGGTTTCAGTATTACTTTGCCATTTCATTTTGAATTCCTTTTAATCCCTGGAGATCATCTTCAGCAAAAAAGGTACAACACTACAATTGAATTCTGAGATGTTGCAGGACAGGCTCCAGTGACACAGCAGGCCTTAACTTAGCTTTTTGTTTGCAAGGGCTTAAGTACTCACTTAATATAAAATACAGGCATTCTGGGCTTTGTATCTGTCCACACCAAAACCAAATTACTGTTTTGGCACATTTGGCAACCAATTTGGAACTCTTAAATTAATTCACCATAGTAACTGTGGGTAGAGTGGCAATTCCTTACAAATGCAAAAGCGAGTAGATAAGACACTCCATTAGGCTTGAAGAATGTCTGTGTGAAGCCAGATAAAAGGAAAGCCACCGGCCCTAACACCAGCTTCACTTCCTGCTGGTACCAAACATTAGAAACAAGCAAACCTAGCCTACCAGGACAATACAAAGGGCTTCTGGTTAAGTAAGAGTGACGCTTTAGGAAAACAAAGAAGGGAAAATAATACAACTGAGGTCTTCCCACAGTCTGACAAGAGGAATTAGCAGAACACAAACTTATTTAATCACCCCTTTCTCTTACCCCCTTTCATTGCTTCTGCTGTAAAAACTCACCAAGAGAAAGCCTCATTCTCCTGAACCAAAAGTATTTACCGTTAATCAAGAGTTCTCGAGCAAAGAACGTCAGATGCTGAACCACACTGGACAAGTGGCAAAAGCACAGGACACAAGGTGCTGAAGAAGAACTTAAGACATTTGTTGGACTTGACAATCTTCAAGGTCTCTTCCAACTAAAACCAGGCTTAGAAACAGGATGCACAAGTTCAAGCAGCACAACCTTGCTCTGCAAGTGCCTCATTTTGCCAACATTATCAGGAAAAGAGCAGAACAAAAGTTTTGAAGGCTGTACTTAAGCATATAAACAGAGTAATAAAGTGAAGCTACAACACAAACAGTTCACATCAAGCAAAATAAATACATCAGGAAACCTTGAAATGCAATTTGCATGCACATAAAATATGCTAACCCCATAAATCTACAATTAACATCAGCTAGTTGCTTCTATTATTTGTAATTTTGGAAGATGCTGGCCTCAATAGTTAAGCATCAATCAAAACAGTCACTTCCAAGGATATACACAGCATCCCCGCAACACTCAGTCATGCTAGACCAACTCTACAGAACCCACTCTAGCACACACACTTCTAAATATCTTTCTTGTAAAGGCTAAAGGTTCAGAATCTCCACTGCAAACTGCTCCATAACACAAACATCCATTCAGAATTTTCCAAGCTCTCCACAGGGCTCTGTTCAGATTCCTTCAGCAGCTCTTTTTTCTACTGTTGTTATCAACTACTTGATTAGACGAATTAACACAAATGTGTCCTTCAAGCTACCAAGTCAACAGCAGTCACTGTGGCATTTTAGGTGTTCACTGCCATGTTTCAAAAATCTGTGTTTAATTTCAGTTTTCAGAAAAGCCAGAACTGAAGAGATGAGCCTTAATTTTCAAATTTCATGTCCATGCACTCCTAACTCAACTCATTAACATCAGTGTATTTGCAGAGAGAAAAACTGCTTACTTCAGAAGAAAAAAAATGGCAAGTCTCTTTTCAGATACTGCATTTCAAACTGTTTCCTACCAGACTGAGATGACAAACAATCTTTGCTTAGCACTTCAGGGCAGCCTCACAGCAACTAGTCACATTCACTGACAGGCACTGTAGTTAAGTAGTATTCAGACATGACTGGATACTCTTTCAAAAAGAAAAGCACCTGCTTTTCCCAGCACTTAACACTTCTACATTTCTTTGGTGGTCATTTTAGACAGATTAAACTACCAATGGTAGTTACTTTTTAAACTCTTATTTCTGAAGAAGAATCTAGATCTTTCCAGCAACCTCCTGATTTCTGAAAGCTTTGTTTCTACATCATGCCTCATCATTAGAAGCAACATAAGTAAGAGGCTGAAAACATGCAACCAACAGGCAAAAGTTAAAACATCCATTGTTCACCCATCACACTCAAAGTATTTTAATGTGCACCTTAGTATAGACTGTATATTTAGTATATAAAATGCTATGGGAGATAGTTTCATATTATATGATTACTCATATTAATTACACTCTTTGGAACGGTGTCCAAGAAAGTTGAAGTTTTTTGTATAAATGGCATTGTCAAAGAAGTTCTACTATATAATTTACAGAAGCTTTACGAATGTATATTAAAATTTCCTAAAAAAAAAAATAAAAACAACTTGCATTTGAACATTTCTGAACACAGACCTCACAGTGCCAAGCTGCCTCTGCCAAATTGTGAAAAGCTACGTGGCAATATTAATCTACAAATGCAATCTGTGTGACTGTTCTAGCTAACACAGTAACAAAAGCACGGGAAGATTTGTCTGCATACACAAAGGCTACAGACTTAATCCAGAAAATAGCAACTTTCTTCTCAAGTCACTGACAGCAGGTCTAGTAACTATCAAAGTCATCCTGTTCCAGAACCATCTGAATGCAAACTCTGAGAAAGTAATTCTAAAGAGTATTTGTAAATTTTCTGCATTAGAGAATTTTTAAAAGCCGAAAGTACAGAAAAGAAAGAGGAGGAATTCAGGAGTTTGGGTAACTGCATGGATTTGACATTGACCTGACTTGATCTTCCAGCTAATATAATATTCAAACTCCATCATTTAACAAAACAATATATCCCAATGTTTCCGACTGGTTTGTTCGGGCTTTTTTTTTTGTTGTTCTTGCAGGGTAAAAATGAATAAAGCATTTCAGATATTTATAAAACACACATGTTCCCAAAGCATGAAGTATGGTTTAGTCTACCATGTTCATAGGTTGGTGTAGGAAGGAACTTTTTTAAAAATACAACTTTTAAAAGAAAAACTTCCTTAAATGTTTCTCCAATTAAAAGGTATTAATGTATGGCTTGCTTTAACACTTTTTAGGTCAGTAAATATCAAGACAATCCTATCTGAAAATATCTATAAGCACTTCACACAATTCAAAGTCCTTTACCTAATTCTTCGAAGGACTGTTTGTGATGTTTTCAGACAAAACACTTTTATCCAGTAACTTCACAGGCACTAAAAAAAAATATGTTCAAACTATTTTAACTATTTGGATAGCAAATATACACATTAAAGATTCCCAAAGATTGTATTCTGATTGTCAGGCAAATGCAAAAAGTGAAGTTAACTCTTGCTAGCCACACAACTGTCTGCTATAACTTGTTAATATTTGCTGTCCCTCTTCCACAGACCACACTCCTTTAGAAGTTGAAAATAACTTCATGTAAAATCATCATCTTCCCTTTACACATTAATCTCCAATGAAACAGCCTGCTCATTTACTTTGCCATCCTTCCTCACAAGCAAGCTGCACTAAGAATCTACACATCCCAAGAGGAGAGTCAGTGAAAACATACAAAAGAGGCTAACCGATGCTTTCATGACAAAAAGCTGACTCAATTTTCAGTGCAGTAGAATTCCAGAGATGAGATATTTGGTTATTAACAGAGTACATGTCTGCAGGGATACACAAGTCACTACTCAGTTTTGCTCCTATGTTTTTTCCAAGAACCACTAAAAATACTTCAGATTTTGCCTGAAAAAATCAACTCAGAAACGATACGTACATCAGAGAGTAAGTCCTTTAGGATCATCTCCTCCGCTCTTTGTTATAAAGCGGAGCCCAGATTTACAGCCTTTTAGCTACTACACCATAAGTAAGAGACAGCTGTATTGCCAACAACCACGTATACTTGGCTCTAATGCACATACGCCGGATGTAATTTCAAACTTTAAAATCCCTTTCCCCGCCAGAAAAAGAAAGAAAAAAAAAAAAAAAAGGACTAAACCCACTATCATAAACACTTCACACCTTCTCTCCTGCCCCCTCTCTCTCCAATCAAATACATGCTCAGGAACTCCTCTCTCTCACAAGCAATTACAGAACTGGAAGGAGCCTCAAAAGTTTGATAAGAAAGAAAAGACAGGGAGGCACATGCACATCCCGCACCAGTGCCTGAGCATTTATGAGTAACTTGCCATTTCACCCAATTTAGGATATTAGGCCTCCTAAAAGAACACTTGGCAGTGCAATATGCTGATCCATTCTTAACATAATAATCTCACTCAACAGATTAAAGAGGTACGTTTATACCTTGAATTCATTTGAGTGCCTCAGTAAATTATTTAACAAGTACTTAAAATATCTAGCCATTAACTCAAATTTCCTCTTATTTTCACTTGGTCTTTATTTTGTAAGAATCTAAGAATTTATAAACTACGAGCTGCAATTGCTCCTTCTCTCAGCAGCAAGTTTGTTTAGGGTTGTTGGCTTTTTGTTTCTGCTTTTTTTTAATAATTAAGCTTTCTCATATTGAAATTGAATACTGAATAATAATTTTAGTAATAATTAACGTCCTCACACACACATATAGGGATACAGAACACTCGAAATTTCAGATCAAGGAATTTAAAAATAAATAAAGATGTTTAGTAGTAATTTCAAGTTAAAGCCAGGTCAAAATTTTCACTACATAGCTTATAAAAAACTATAACGCTGAATGTAAACTAATTATTATTACAAAATCCTTCCTTGTCAGATTTCAGAGATGCTTACAGTTTGAGAATCCTCTACTGCAAGCAACATCAAGAGGTAACAATTAATACTGTGCACAAGTTTACACACAACCACGATGAAACATCTTGGAGTTGCTCTACTTCTCCTTACATGCATTTCTATAGGGCAGGCACGAACCTTCACAAAATCCTAGAGGAAAAAAAAAGCACTTCACTTGTCAGTCTCAACCTGAAAGTAAGAATTAAAATGCTGTTACAGTCCACAGACCTCCTCAGAGAAATATGGAATCCTTCCACGTGGTACAAAAACTCCATTACGAGACTTTGACATATTCATCCAGTAAAATTACCAAGCTGAAAATAATCTTCCAGGAAAATCTACAGAAGTTTATTTTTTGACTATGCTTACCCCAACTCAGCAGCAATATATGCCAATTAAGTCACGATTCAGATTCCGCCTGAAAAGTTCTTGCTTGCACTTCTTTAAAAAGAGAAGCATTTCAAAACTGCAGTCACAACAGAAGTTAAAGCAATTCCACAAGAGATACTGGGTAATTTTCAATCAAAATCTTCCTTATTAGCTAATAACAATTATATAGAAACATGAATTTAACATGTTTTGAATTCTCTGACTTCTACAGTTTCTTATGTAAGTCATGACTGTTGGTCATCATCTCTCCCATCTAAACACAACTGTAACAGAATTGGGTAAAGGTCAGAGGAAGCTTAAAAAGCATTTAAGTCTTCTCTCATCTTGA
Source organism: Apaloderma vittatum (assembly GCF_000703405.1). NCBI lineage: Eukaryota > Metazoa > Chordata > Aves > Trogoniformes > Trogonidae > Apaloderma > Apaloderma vittatum. The sequence continues at coordinate 11,652 of NW_009725872.1, read as the reverse complement.
CAAGGATTTCATCCCTCTACTTGCACAGAGTTCAAAGTTACTGTAAAAAACATTAAAAGTTGTTTCTACATGGTACCTTTGTTTACAATGATTTGGAGGAAAATACCATTTCTAAACCAAGCACAACCAATTCAACAGATGCTAAATTCAGAAACTTAAGCTTTATGCAATTAAAAGTACTGCTGACTAGATATCTAAGAATCAAAGAAGATTAACACTTGGTTACCAATAACTAGGACTGTTATTGACTCATGAGACAACGAATTACAAATAAAAGATTAACAATGTCTATCAAAAAAAAATGGTATAATTTACATTTCATTTCTACTTTCTGATATTGCAGGAACAAACCAAGCACACTGCTTGGTACACAACTCATCTTCAAGAACTATATTGCAGTACAGTAATAATATTAAATACATTAAGGCACTAAAACTATTGTTGAACACATATCCACATTTTCATCAGCTTTCAGTACTGTGCCTAACACTTAGCACAGTACTTTGACACTGCTGCTGAAGCAAGGGCTGGAGAAGGTCAATTCTTGATGACACGTAAAGAAAATAGAGCCCCGAAAAGTTCCTGGTGGATATCCATGCTAATTAAAACAGTCAAAAAAAAACCACAAAAAACCCAAAAAAATCCAGACATACAGACAGAACACTGGACAAGTGCTTAAGTCACACACAAGCTCAAATAATTTCCCTGGCCAAGTGGCTGAGCACACTTATGAAACACTCTAGAAACAACTTCCAGTTGCTATCAAATCAATACCTTACTAGAAATGCTGTCTACATTTTTATTTTTTTTTAACAGAGTGTGGGCCCAACTAGACCTTTCTGTTAAGTCTAAACTTAGGCAAGATCTTCTGCTACCTGTTTCAGAAATGTATAAAACTATACTCCTCCATTATACTCAGATGAATGGGTTATTCAAAAGTATACAAACAGATGATCAAAAGATCCCTTAAGTTTTATTAAAATAAATATGAAGCACAATTTTCTGAAAGTTTCCTTGTGAAGAAACAAACATTAGTGGTACTGTTGCTCTTCAAGCAGGAAGCTTCAAAAATGTGTTAAAATTTCTAATCCTCAATGATAAATGAAATATCAAACTCCTTTACTTCCTACTCCATACTAATGTACTTTTAAAATTCTGCATGCCTTTCAGTTTGTAGAACACCTACAACCCTCAGCAAGGAAGACAAATTATAAAGGGTATTTTTTTTAGGAAGTCATTCTCTGTTGAACTCTGTTGAACTCTGACTGTTCTGGACCATCATTATCCCTGCACTGCAAGAAAAAAATTATCAACTGGGACAAGAACTTCAAGCCTGGATGTCTACAATACTTCAATATACGTCAAAGGTACTCAATACATGAAGCTTCAGTAACACTAAGCACCTCAAAAACAGTGTAATAAGCACTTAACCACAAAGAAAAAGCATTTAAAAAGCACGTGACAACACACAATGGCCTGAGTGCCCAAACGTAAGACAGACCTGCATGTGAATTTTTCACGCTTAGCACTGTGGTGAAAACTTGACTTCATATATGAAGCACATATGGAGGCAACACAATCTGAAAAATATTTCTATGTTTATATAGCCAAGTTTAAATGTTTCTAATTCATATAGCATTATTTTTAACTTACAGTAGTAATGTTCCGGCTCAATGTAGAGCTACTTTAACTTTAAATACTATGATGGAAAATTACTAACTGAATTTTTTGAAAAAAAATAAAATAACATAAACAAAGTCAAGACCTGCAAGGGTAAGTTAAGTGCATGGAGTAGATTAAAAAAAAAACTGAGTAATTTCTAATTTACAAAAAATAATGCTAAAATACTTTTAAGGAAGAGTAACAAATTAATCGCTTGCTCAAAGAAGAATGGTGATCAAGTTTACCGTGACTTTTCTACTCTACCAAAACAAGCGTTAAAAATCTTACTTCACAAATGTAAAACACTTGAGAAAGTGAACAAGCTCAGTTATTAAAGCATAACTTTGTATTTGAACTGCGAGGAGTACCTTTCTTAATCTCTGCATTTCACCCAAGTCAGAAGTCCTCATTTAGTAGGTATTAGCAAGTCGTTTAGTTCATGAGGTAAGCAACAACGATAAAAAAACCTAAACCATCCCAGTCAAGGCTCTAGCAGTTTCACGCATGGGACCACTACAATCCCTTTCTGACAAACATTTATAACCTCTAAATCTCTCTCTCAGGAGAAGTCTCTTCAGCTTCAGTGGAACCACAAACCAAATCCTGTTTCAAACACTGATAATACATAATAGGTGTTTGGAGGCTTGCAAAAAAATGAGCTGATAAGTGGTTCTACACCACAACTGACTGTAGCACAATTACTGTCTTTGTTAGCAAATTCCAAAGGCAGACCAAAGAGTCAGAGTGTTGCAAGACTAAAACCAGAGGATGATCAGGTGCTCCAATTTGATACCGTTAATTATGCTGCACTTCCACCACATCATTCCTAACTCTGTGAATGCTTTAGAATAGGCTAAAATAAATAAAGCCGTATCTCCAGTCACTCAAGAGCTCTTTCCATCTTAGCTTCAGGCTACATTTTCTTGTACTATCACACTGAGAATAAACTGGTTCCTTATTTACGGTGATCATTACCATGAAATAATTTACTGAATAATCTTACCCTTAGTCCCTGCTCTGTACACTGTTAGAGCATGCTTCTGCTTATAGCATTGCCCTTGGTGGCTTAGGCACAGTAAACGAAAGGTACAGGATCACTTTTTAAAAAAAGTTTTCAGTCATTTATTAACGTATAATATATACTACACACAGCACAAGTCTCAGAGATTAATCAAGAATAAAAAAGAACCAGGGCATTACATCAAAGAGGACAAATACACACTATCCTTCTCTATATTTCACCTACAGCAGAGTGGAAGCCCAGGCCACAAATTACTGCCAAAAAGTTCATACCAAGAATACACTTGCTATTATTACACTGATATTCCAGTGTGTGTAGTTTCTTCTTCCAGAAGACTAAACCAGCAATACTACCGTTTTCAGCTTGATCTACTTCCTAAGCTGTTCAACAGGTGTGAAGAGCCTCATTTACCTTATTACCCTTTGTGAAATGAACAGCATTATTACAGGGTGTTGTTTCAGGTTTTTTTGTAGCATAGGTACGCTATCCGTATGTCTTTTTTTACTTATGCTTAAGCAAAATACATGACTGCTCTGTTTGGGTTTTTTTTTGTTGGGGGGGGGGTGTCGTGGTTATTTTCTTCAAATTATTTTCCCCTCCCATCCTCAGAACTCTGCCAGTTTACCGCTGACTGTTAACAGTCATTACTCTACTGGGGTATTATCTACATCACAGTTAACTTCTAAGGGATACACAGACAAACAGCAAACTCTAATTTCTGCAATGTAAAGAATGCAAATCCCGAGACAGTAACAAACATTGCTTTTCAATATTAAATATTTTAAGATGTTTTACACACACACAGAGATGTTTTAATCTGCTTAAACAGTACTTCAAAGAGCAGCCCAAAGTGTAGTGCTAAGGAACATTTTCTGGAAATCACATTACCAGTTGGAGAGATGCATTTCTCAGCATCTCCAACAATGTGCCTTATCTTAAGTGCTAAATTACTGCTTTTACAACCCCCTGAAATCTGTTGGTACTTCCTGTCTTTAAAGACATACCAACTACAATACCAAGCACTGTAGCAATCCTTAGTTCAAAGCATATCGCGGCATGTAGAAAATGCATCTACAGAAAACACCAGAAAAAGGACCATCTAAACAGGTATTGCCATCTACAGCTGGCCAGCAGACATACACGGTGCAGACTCTAAATTCCTCATTGTTTTTTAGTTAGAGCAGGGAGCTTACAAAGGCAATTCTGCCAACAGTAGGTATTTTATTTCATCAGATGAAATGAGAAGCTGAACTTGTCAGCAGGACACAACAGCAGCTACATTCTATTCGCCAAAGCGCCCTCTTTACTCATGTGACTTACCATTACTGAGGGTAATTTTTTTTTTTTTTCGAATTCCATAAATAGCCAAATTGAAGATATGAAGAGACATTTCAAAAAAAATCCCCTAAAACTCAAGTCAGGCAATTTCCAAATTGATGGTAAGACTCTGAAGCAAGTTTAAAATCTGAAAAATTGAAAATAACACTGCCCCTAGGACAAAACTAAAAAAAAAAAAAATCACCCCACACCATAAATCTGTTAAGCCGTGACAAACCCTTTGTTGTGAAATATCTTCTGAAAGTATCTTCTCCCTTTTCAAATACACAGAAACAAAACTTGCAGCAAATAAAAAAAACCTATAAAAATTCTAAGAGCTTACAAAAGTATGCAAAAGTTACTGCATCAAAAATGCTTAACTGAGACTTCCATTTCTACTTCCATGTCCACTCACTGCTTATCAACATCTCCAACACGTATTCCATTACATTTGCAAAAGTCTCATTTGTACCTCATTCCTACTACACACTTGCATACACGATGAAAATTCATTTGATTTCCTGACCGTACCCTTGCTTTACAAGTTACTAGTTACTACAACTAGATATGCTCAAAGGCTGTTCACAAGTCTTACAGTTCTCACATTCAGCTTTAATTTTTCAGCTTCTCCACACATTTAACAAGCCAAAATATACATACTACACAGAAAATACTTCCACCACCATTTTTTCCCTCTATCCAGTTCTAAATGGATTTTTTAATAAAAATTTCTCTTCAAAAAGAAAACTACGAGAGACTGTCAGGTAATAAAGAACACTTCAAATCTCTATGTCAGTGTTGTGTGTTTATCATCACCTCTTCTTCCTCTTTTGCTTCACTGTTGGATGAAACGCACAAACCTGTGAAAACAACTTGCACCAGACTAAAGAATGAAAGCAACTCTACAGGAAATGCTGTCAAGGACAGAGAGACAGTTATTAGTTCTCTTATCCTTCATTCACAAAATCTGCTTTTGAGTAATGGTAAACAACCTTTCAGATTAAGCTATTTTTAAATTCACAGCAGCCTTTGTAAATGCTGTAAAATATACTGATTTAAGTTTTCACTTTACAGGTAATTTAAGTACTATACAAATCTGTATAAAATCTTATTGTGAGCATCTATAGCATAGTAAAGCATTGTCTAGGAAGATGCAAAACTGATTTTGCAACACTGTAAACACACAGAAGAATTCACTGCAATATAAATGTATTTTTCCATACCTAAGTTTCAAAAGAATAAAAATTAAAGAAATCTCTTCTACAGTTCTAGAGATGAGATACTAAGCTCAAAAGACCACTTCTAAAACAGACAGGATTTAATAACTGAACTAAATAGATGCAATTGCTACAAATCCAAGAAACTATGATAATCATGCACTAAGCAAGTTCGTACCACGACTCAAGGTAAAAAAAAAAAAAAAGAAAAAAATTATACTTAACATACAGATAACTTGCCCTGCATTCTGTAGCCTGAAATACTAGAAGACGCAATGAATGTACCAACATACAAATGTCTACAGCATACCCAACACGCTGAAGACAGACTAGTCAAAAGACCTAGGGCTGACTTTGGTTTTATTGTATGATCTTGGGTTTGTGGTTTTTCAGGTACTGTTTCAGTTTGGGGGGTTTTTTTACTTTTTTTTATACAGAAACCATTATAATATTAATTGTATCTTTAATAAATAAAGCTTGAAAATTAATTTTCCATAGCGCATTCTGCAAAGCAGTTAATTTCTAATATGTCTTCTTTCAAGTCAGAGGGAACATTAAACAATAATTATTAAGAAAAAAATCATACTAGGGAAATAAAGGTTACAGTTTTCAAAGCATATACACTCCACACTGTCTATATTTAAAACACTATACCCTTATCACAGGCATAGAAAAAGCTGCAAACGGTGTTCTAAAAACTGAACAGGGCTAAAGACTTAAAGATACTGGCGCGCCTTTAAACGCAATTATATACAGGTTTAACGAAAGCTGGGAGTTAATCTAAACAAGGTATTACATGGGTCAGATGCTTTTTCAAAGGCACACTAAATGGAATTTTACAGCTTCTTCACTGGCCCAATTATGTCATCACTTACTTCTTTCTCCTACCTTTTCCCTTGCCAGGTTTAGAATCACTTAGGAAGTATTGATAGAAATCTTCAGTGATACACCTATGTGTGCACAGAAGACTGACAGAAAGAGGGATTTGATACACACACATTTACAGTATACATGCTTATTAAATGTTTATGTACTTTTACAACATGCTACCCCTTATTTCCTGTAAAAGGGGGAATAAACTAACAAATAGGTAAATAACTCTCAAGGGAACTCTTAGTTAGATACATCCAATGGCCAGAGAAGTGAAAAGCAAAGCAGAGCAACACTCTTTATCTTGCACTGCCTGTAGTGAGTGATGAGGTATAAGCTCCAGGCCAAAAGAAATTACAGTCAAGATGACAACACAAATGATACCTTGCCCCGAGATCTGCTGGAAGTGAAAACAGAAGCAATCCCACTAAGTTTTCCATGTCACAGACAGATATACAGGGAGAAGTGCTGATATAAATTATCTAATTGTGCAGAAAAGCGACTCGACCACTACTGCCATACAAAAACACACAATTATTTTTGGTCTCCATTTAATAGAGTCATATCCTGCTCTGTTTAAAGAATCTAAATGATTTTCCAACTGTAGCTAAACAAAAGTGTAGCCTACCTGGAGATGACAGATTGAACAAAGACGCAACGTGCACAGGAGAAAAAAGGATATGATCTCTGGCTAGCCAAATACCAGAGGAAGAAGGTATTTCTGGCTATTGTTACCCTGAGGGATTTAAACATTCTGGAAAAACTACCAATCGTGACCAACAGCTCTCGTATGCTATTAAAATCAGGGTACAGTCACATGCTAGATGTCATTTTCCAAAACACCAAGTATAAATGAGTTTATGTTTCCCTTACTTAGCCTTACACAGCTAGGATCCCCTGAAAGCTTAGGTGGCTTTTTCCATTGGTTGCTTAAAAAAAAAAATCACACACACCACATCAAACAACACAAAACACACCACCAAACACAAACAGGACCTGTGAAGAAAAGGATTACTGCCCTGGCTTAGAGAGACTGAACCAAGGAAAACCAATCAGTGTTTCTGAGAAAATTGACTGAGAGTAGCATTAACAGTGACACCCTGGGCTTTAACATCTCAGTCTGTCTTCTACCACCTTCACATACTTATTGACCAAAAAACATAATCAGAATGAAACAGTGTTGTAACTTGTCTTCCAGGAGTGCTAGAAGACAAGCTGCTACTCATTATAGCTCTCTGGCATCTTAGAAAGACGTGATGAAAGTCACTAAGGCAGTCAACACCTCATGATCAACATAATCAGACACTGCTGATAGAGTTAGTATTTTCAATGTTAAGAAAAGAATTCAGCCTCTCCCAGCAACCCTTTTTTTTTTTTTAATAAAGTTTGGCCACTGGTATTACTTCTGATTCAAGTTACGGCACCAAGAGGATATTTAAGTGCTTTACCACACATTGCTATGGCATTTTTCCCATCTTGAAAGTGTTTAATGCTTTATTTCGTCTCCTCACTCAAGTTCTAGTTTTTCTTTTCTGTCCTCTCCCACATTGCCAAGGCAATCTTGAAGTCATTTCTCCCACTAACGTAGTTTCTCCCCAGACACAAAGTTCCTTGGGAGAACCACCAGTCCTCCCATCCATTTGCAAACGTGTATCACAAGAGGTCCTCGATACAGTGAGGAATTTTCACGCGTAATTAATATCAAACAATTGCACTTTAAAACTGCTGTTCTGATTGCTTCAGCCTGCACCCACAATGGCCTTTCAGGACTGACACAGCTTCTCTGCACATGCTGTCAAAGAAATGACAATATTCACATGCATATGCAATTAAGACCGACCAGCAGTCATTTATCTGAAAAGGTGAAGGTGGGAGAATATGTGCAGTTTCTTAGTCTGACTGCACAGAATCAGCGCACCAGACTTAAAGGCTCACCACGCCTCCGCAGGCCTGAGCAGCTCTCACAATGGATTAATGCTTTGAAGCAAAACCACGAAGACCAAAAGTGCCCCAAGTTCAATTTAAAGAGCCACAACGGTGTTGCTGAACCTCTCTTTTCCCACCATACTCATTTGCCTAAAGCGTCTCTTGGCTGTCAAAAAGAAGGCTTCTTACGTACACCACAGACTCGCAACTGGTTCAACCTGAGTAAAGTCAATACTTGAAAAAGAGAAGCTGAGGCAGGATGAAGTCTAGGCTTATAAAAAAAACTAATCTACCCAAGAATAAATATTAATTACTTCAGTATAATAAATAATCTAAACTACAATCACCACTAGCATACCCACATTCCACAGTAGTCTTTTGTCTTCCTCTATACAATGGGAATATACACACTGTCACAGATTGTTAAACACAATTTACCCACGCAATAGTTTGAGAGCATAATCAATACAACCCACCCCCTCAAGAGAAAAACAAGTATTTTAATGTAATACCTACATGTGCCAAGACCTGAGAAATCATATTTCTAATTAGACAAAAACATCATATCGCTTCGTTTCACAGAATGGCTGTAACGAGGCCTGCAAGTTACTGCAAATCAAACTATCAGACAGTTTATCTTTTAATAAAGTTACGGGCAGCCTTACCTCTCGTCCTCACCATCTACGAGAGGCGTTGTCAATGGCAGCACCTTCAGCGGAAAGAGGGAAGCAGAGGACGGCATGCTGCTGCTAGCGCCATCCGAAACAGCCGCTGCTCCAACACTACTCTCGCTGCTGGCAGCTTGAGGTAAACCCGCTACGGAAGGTTCTGTGGGGCGTCTGCCATCTTCAGTTTGGCTTACAATTGACTGAGCTAGTGATTGTGCGGGGAACTGGGTAGAGCTTAGCGGTATCTGCTGTGGCACACTCTGCGCCACCGGCATACCTATACTTGTTGATATCAAGGGAGGCTGACTAACGCTCGGAGCCAAGTTCCCGTTCTGCACAGCCGAAGCTTGCGCTATATTTTGTGGTTGTCCCAAACCTATAGAAGCAGAAGGTATGCCAGGAGGCACAGCTGAACCAGCTTGACTTGGTGTGGGAACAGTACTGGCAGAAGGTATAGGGCTGACGGCAGGCAGCTGCTGGCCAGTCATCCCTTGGACTACAGATTCCACTCCTTGCGCCTGCTGCTGTACAGGTAACAAGGTGCTTTGCTGAGCAATGACCATTTGCTGAGGAAGGCCTGAAGTGCTAGCCTGTAAACCCTGCTGCATCATTCCCGTCTGCACAGGCTGCACGACTTGTGAAGATGGAGGAGCAGCCGTCGACGGCATAACCGGAGGTGGAATTTGGTTTGCAGCAGATGGTGGTTGCACCACAGCGGCTACACCTCCTTGCTGCCCAACATTCAGCATCTGACCACTGGTACCTACACCCGGCATCGCCGCTGGAGCGTGCACAACAGGTTGAGATGGGGCAGCTGCTGGATGCGCCTGTACAGAAGGCTGCATGCTCTGTGCCTGGGCAACGGGAACAGGTTGCCCTGCTCCTACTCCTGTGGAACCAGGCTGCATGGCAGGGGCTGGAGTCTGAAGGATCTGCTGATGCTGGATGTAGTCCGGCATTGCCCCCGCAATGGAGTTTTGGTTCACCGGCTTGACGTGACCTGCAGCCATCTGCGTAGGAACCGCCTGTTGTTGCTGCTGCTGCTGTTGTTGCTGCTGTCCATACTGCAACTGCTGCTGCTGCACGACTGGCAAAGTCTGCACAGGCTGCGCCGGCTGAGAATATGGGAGCTGCTGTTGAGCCATACTTTGAATGGCAGGTTGCTGGTGGCCCAGAGATGGGGATACACCTAGTATATTAACTGGGGCTGGCTGAACCCCAGTAACAGTGGTTAGACTGGCCTGTGCAGGAGGTTGGACCCCTGGCTTCTGCTGCGGATAGTTTACTTCTTGAGAATGCAGCTGGACTTGTGCAAGCTGTGATTGAGAAACACTCTGTGGTATACTAGATGCTGGAATTGCCGGAGGAGCAGCGCTGCTAAAATCCATCTGCTGCGGACCCACACCTTGAAACGCTTGCTGCTGTACCACAGTAGGTGCTCCCATTTCTCCGCTTCCCACACTTTCTGTATAGTGACTCAGTGTGCTTACATTGCTGCTAACAGAACTCCCACTGGTGCTCTCCCTTTCAGAAGTCACTTCAAGCGGGTTTTGTTTTATCGTCTCTACTGCTTTGTTTACTGCTACTCCTTCTGAAACGGCAACAGTGTTTTCTTTATCATAGAACTCGGTGCAAGTCCATCTACCTTTTTTGAAAGGTTCAGAACTAGAATCTAATTTTACAACCCTAAACCTTGACGTGCCAGATGCAGGCTGCTGCTGGCTTGATCCCACTGCCATTCCTGCAGTTGGATTCGTAACATTGTTAATGACACTAGAGGAAGCACTCGTACCATTGCCAACACCACTCAAAATATTCACATTAACATTGCTGCTACTTCCAGACAGAGCATTTACATTACCAGTACTCGTGATGTTGCTTAAATTTATAGTACCAAGCACACTGCTTGCCACACTAGAACTACCACCACCCATATTATTTAAGGTACTAGTTCCAGCAGCAGGACTTACACCTAAATTGCCAGGAGTACTTGTAGTGCGGATATTGGACACAACAGATGCTGGGGAACCAGTGGATGATGCAGCAGAAACTGGTGCAGTTGATATAACATTGTCAGAGCTTCCAGTTGTTGAAAGTTTTCTAAACGATGGGCTGGGAGGCGGTCCTCCAGAAACTGGGGCACTGCCCACCCCAGGATGCGATGGATGATGGTGTCCATGATGGTGGTGGTGAAGATGGTGGTGATGATGAACATGATGGGGATGAACACTTCCATTGATCACAACACTCTGCTGCGTGTGATGAGGCAGAGGAGCATGCTGCTGAGGAAGATGAGGCTGGTTTGGCGAAACAGCCCCTGGAGTCTCTGCCTCTTGGAAGTTATTTAAAGTCTCTTCAGAAGAGCTCCTCTCAGGTTCTCCCAAGTCAGTGGCCCTGGATAAAGAAACATCCAAGATTTCCGAAGAAGACAGGTCTTCGGTGTGGGACTCATCCAGGTCATCGTAGCTTTCCGTATCCTCAGCTATGCTGTTATTAGAGCTCATACTAGCTGATATCTGAGCAGGGGTCACGCTGGTAATTTGGAAGCCACTTTTCTTTTTCATTTGAGCTCCACTCTGTGCAACTGG
>NW_009725872.1:0-201 GCF_000703405.1 Apaloderma vittatum | reverse complement strand
GCCGCTGCTACTGCTGCTGCCCCTTCTAGGAAACATCGCCGGGTGCGCCATCTTCCTAGCACTAATGTCTGCGGCTGAGTCAGGCTGGTGCATTGTATCGGGTGTATTTTAAGAGTGCAATCCCCCGGTATGGAGAGAGACAGACACACACACACCACAGTTAGCTTTGCGCTCACGGCAGGGCAGGGAGACACCGCGCAC
>NW_009725871.1:0-31805 GCF_000703405.1 Apaloderma vittatum | reverse complement strand
TGACTGTAACCCCCATTCCCTGTTCCCCTGCACTGCTGGGGGGAGGAGTTGGAGAAACCGGGATTGATGCTGAGCCCGGGAAGAAGGGAGAGATGAGGGGGAAGGGGTCTTGCTTTTAAGATCTGTTTGCTTTTTCTCATTACTCACTACTCCTCTCTGATTTATTCTCTTAATAAATACAATTAATTTCCCCAAAATCAAGTCTGTTTTGCTCTGGATGGTAAATGAAAGTGATCTCCCTGTCTTTATCTCAAACCTTGAGCCCTTTGAAACATTTTCTCCCCTGGTCTAGTGGAGAAGTGGGAGTGAGAGAGCGGCTGTGTGGGTACCCGGCTGCTGGCCAGGGCCAAATCACGACAAATATCGATACCTTAAGGATATACTTAATGGAATGATTTCTAGGGTGTTCTTTAGAGGGCCAAACTCTATACAAAAAAAAAGAAGAAGGAAATCACAAGCAACTGATGTTTTCTTTTACCTGTTAAACTTGACGTGGAAAAGAGATGAAAATATGATACTTGTTTGCCAAATTACCAAAACCAAAACCAAAAAATGCTGTTATTTCTTTCACTTGTTATAGATTAAGTCCTGAGAGATTATACAATTTCATTACAGTAGCTTTGATAGTAAGCAAAACCATACATTAAAATCCAAACATTTTTAGAATTCCCTAGCTTAATTTGAAAGTCAAATATTCTTCAATACAATTTTCATAAGAGGACAATATCTTTTCCGAAATAATAATCCCCTTCAGCCCTCTAAACAGAACCCAACCATCTTGAGAGTAAAAAATAACCACTCACAAATGCTTTTATACTTTCTTGTAATAAAGTCAGTATCTTTTGTCAAAACTCCTAGAAGAGTCTTAGAGTTGTCTGTGTCATTCTGAATATCCTGAATATTTTAGATTCTGTTTTTATCTTGCCTTTAAATGTTTCACTTTTCATTTTCAATGTATTTACACAGAAGACATGACAACTGATTGAATCTCTAATTTTACTTCCAAGATTTTAATGTCCTAAAGCAGAATTTCATGAAATAAATGAGCAAATAGATATATGAAGAAAAATTAAAGTTGCCCAGTTCTGGGTTTGGAACATAGCAGTTGCTGTACTTGATCAGAAAACAGGCTCAGCAAATCCCCTAACCTGCTTAAAGCACACTCTGTCATTACATTTTCCCTAAGCAGTATGTTTCCTCTGCTCTATCCCAGAAATGAATGCATTCAAGTGCAACAGCAATATAGTGCAGAGCATGGGAGAGAAAATCCTTCTCAGTTCTTAAAGCATGAGACTTGCTTTGTCATTACATGTATAAAAACAACTGTTTCTTAAAATCTAATTACAGTATCTGAGAGGATGACCTCCACTTGCAATAAGTTTTACAGGGGTGACTACTTCCTTTTGGGAGATGGGTTGGTTTTGTCTTTTTTAGTAACACTAATTCTTAGTGTCTACCTACCAGTAATGTAATGTGAAGGAAGACCAACCAGACTAGTTTATGCCACAGAATCCTAATCTGCTGAGTTTAATTTGTTCCTACCTTAACTTTCTCTGTTTTTCTTCATTGTTCTCTGTCACTCTTAGAAAAAGAATGTGCTAGACCTGAGACTGAACTAACCCCATTAGTTTTTATTTCCTTTACAGAAATAAACCCAGAAGCATTTTTTCTAACCCTTGTCTGTAAAAAGGAAACAGGCAAACAAGAGCTCCCTCTCAAATGTCTTTTTTTCTATGATCTCTTTCTTCAGTTACTGTACAATAAAGTTTTGTTAAAATTATCCCATATTTTCCCTGACTAGGAAAACTTGGAAACTTTCTTTTCACTCCTGAATACCATGGTTATTCTCTGCAAGAGTTCATAAAAAGCGTTTAGGTCACAGATTCACAGTTAATATATGTGAACATAAGTTAAGTCTCTTTAAAAGGATGTGGCTTGTTAATGAGGGCCTATTTTCCTTGCCCCACTTCCTGCCCCATAGATAAGGTGGAGATTTCTGTGAGAAGAGAAAAGGTCATGTTCCACAAGGGTTGGTAAGTGTATTGCTCAGAGTAGACGGCCTAGAAGGAGCAATGAGAATTACAACAAACCCATGGATGTGCGAAGTGTTCTGAAACCCATCATGCAAGGAAGTAGAAGGGAAAAAGGGGGTTGCCTACAAGCTACTTTATTTCTATTCTTTCTCATCCCCAAATCTTTTTATTTCTGAAAGCTCCATGTTTCATTTGGAGTTCTAATAAGAAGTTGGCTTTGTACAGTCAAAACCCTCTGATGTACAGACTTTAAAGACAGAGTGGAAGCAGAACCATCTGAAAAGTTTAGGGATCGCATCACTTAAGAGGAAGAGAAGTTCTTGTCTTGCCTTTAATACACAGTCCCCTGCCTGACTAATGGTGTGGGAGAGGAAACAATAATAATAAAAAAAATCTACTTTTCACTGTGGGGTAGCTCTTCTATCAGGCTCTTCTCAGTCTCTTACCGCTTCTTTCAGAGCACACCCAGTCCATTCCAGGTCCTGGTTCTTGTACCTCTCTACCTAAGAAGATGATCTTCTAGACAAGAACATCCTCTAAAATACATGAAAGAAGGGTTTTCATCTGTGGTGGGTTGACCTCTGTCCACAGCTCAGCCCCACACCACCTCTTTCTCACTCCCCCTCAGTGTGATGGGGAAGAGAATCAGAAAGTCAAAAGCATGAATACTCGTGGATCAGGGTAAAGACAGCGTAATAAGAAAAGCAAAGCTGTGCATGCAAAAAAAAAAAAAAACCCCAAAAATAATTAATTTATTACTTCCTTTCAGCAGACAGATGTTCAGCCATCTCCAGGAAAGCAGGGCTCCATCACATGTAAATAGGTACTTGGGAAGACAAATGCCGTCACTCCAATCATTTTACTTCCCTTCCCCTTTTCCCTAGTTCTTATTTCTGAGCATGACAGATGTCCTGGTTTGAGCTAAAAAACCCAATTCTGTTTAGTGATTTTTACTTTCCAGTTCAGTCTCTTCTAAAAGGTTGCAAGTTCTGAAGTTAGCAGCATGTTTTTGCAGACAGCGTGTGCTACTGGCATTGATAACACCTGATGTTTGCAGTTACTGCCTGGGACTGGGATGCAGAAAGGCTCTTGCTAATACTTATTCCTACAGTGACCAAGGCCACTCTTGTGTATCATGCTGGGGGTGCTGGGTTGTAAGAGGGGTCACAAGGAAGTAAAAAGTTGCACCTCTGGTGGGTAATAGACAGGACAGGTGACGAACGAGAGTATTCCATTCCATATATGTCATATTTAGTATAAATTTAGTGATCATGAGAATTTCTCTCTTCTTCTTCCTCTTTTCTGCAACAGCCAATGTCCAGAGAGGATTCTATTTGATCTCCTGCTTTTCATCCAGATCCTGAGTTCCCGAATCCAGCTCCCTGTATCCAGCTCCCACCGCCACTGAGCCTGGGGCTTCCCCAGTGCCTCCTTCTCTGCAGCATCAGTGGGGATTGATATCGGGGGAGGGAGTCGGATTTGGTATTGGTGTTATATATAGTTGTATATAGTTATTTATTTTTATCATTTCACTGTTATTTCCATTATTGTTTCATTAAAGCTGTGCTAGTTTTTCTTTCTTAACCTGTAAGTCCCTCTGTCTCATTCTCTTTTATTTCCCATTTGGTGGGGGAGAGGGAGTTAGAGAGCATCTGTCCGTGTTCAGTAGCTGCCCCAGCCCTAATCCACGACAACAGCATATGACACAGGGTAAGTATTAAAAATAGGTATATAAATATAGAATCCTGT
This sequence comes from Apaloderma vittatum, assembly GCF_000703405.1. Taxonomy (NCBI): domain Eukaryota; kingdom Metazoa; phylum Chordata; class Aves; order Trogoniformes; family Trogonidae; genus Apaloderma; species Apaloderma vittatum. The sequence goes on along the minus strand of NW_009725871.1, from coordinate 28,023 downwards.
TAAATATACGAAGGCTTTTTAATTTCAACTGCAATTCCAGCATTATGCTTAGATCTCTGGAAAACTGTATTTCTAAGGGAGTGTGTGTATAGCTCCTTACAAGAATGGGACACTAAAGTATATCCAGATAAAATTCACCCCTTTGAAATATAGTCTTGAGCTTCTCTTGAACAGTTGTTTTTCTCAAAGTCACACTAATCCAACAAAGATACAAAGAAATAAACCCAGTGTAGTTGCAGCTGAGATTTTGAAGCTAAGACCACTGCCCATTCTCTTCAGAGAATAACTGAGAAAATTAAAGTATAATTTAAAAATCGGCTAAACAGCCGATATTCCGAAAATTAGTGTTGTTGATCACACACTGCTTAGTTGTCCAAGCTCTCTTCTCATCCACGGTAGACACAGAAACACAGTTTTATCTGCTTTAATCAGCTGAGTATAGCTGTGAGAGGGAGTATTTTCTCTTTTTCATTTGGCAAACATTTAGGAAGTTTCAGTTGGCAAGTTCCTTGCTATTCAATCACCTAAGGAGTCTGCTCACACCTCTGACTTCTACTACCCTCTCCTTATATCTCTTTACATGATATCTGAATTGTGATTTTTATGTTTGCTTTAATATTAGAGTGTTATGAGTGATTTTGAAATGTGACATACTTTTGTAGAAGAGTGTAAAGTTTGCAGATTATTATTTGGAACTTTCTTGTCTTTCTTAGCACTCGGTAAAATTAAGTTTGCAGATCAGTCATTTTTGCAGGTGCTGCTGATACCTACTGACATTGCCTCACTTGCACAGAGCAGCACTGAAGACACACAGTCTCTAAAACTATATCTCCATTTTGTGATCGTCTAGCCCTAAACAGAACACTCTTCACACTTAGAAAGTTTGTCCAACTGCACGCCACTCATCACAAATGAGACCTAAGATGCAGTCTGAGGATATACAGATAATTTTTGGTAACTGTTACAAGATACACAGTGGATGAAATACAGCTACATATATTTATAACTTTTTGTCTCATTTCTGGTTTTGAACAGCTTTGCTGAACTCTTCTGTTAGTGATGTTTCTCTCCTTGTGATATACCTGTGGGGTCCTGGACTAGGCACACATGCAGTGATATACCTAAGTAGCTGTTTTCCTGGTCGTCTCTCTTACTGATGCAAGATAACTGAGTGACAGAGATACAGGATAAACACATGTGCGCAACAGTTGATTGTCAATTGCTTAGGAAATTAATTTTTAATTTTTTTTTTCTGGAATTTTGCTGCTACTCTAAATTTTGCCATTCATATTGATTAATTCTTACCTCTGATGAACTTACAACAAAGAGAATCTTGACCTGGAGAAAAACAAGCTCCTTAAAAAAGTCATACTATACAAGTTCTGTTATAGATGAAAAATTTCTCACATATTTGTAATGACAGGCTGTTGCACTAATTAAAAAAAAATGCTAAAAAAAAAACATCTGTAAGTTTTAGGCTGGTAAAGAATATATTTTTTGTCATTATTTTTGCATTATAGTAAAACCAAAAGATGGCAAGATTTTTCTGATACGTCAATTTCATTTATGTAGAAAAATAGACTCAATCAGGGATAAATCTGTTGGGTTGTTTCGTGTTTTTTTCTTGTGATCATTTGTATCCCATTATCTTCTCTTTTTCCTGATGTGGTTTAGCTTTCTAACAGCCAGTCTTCAGTTGCAGACATGTGTATTGGGAAACTGTGCTTTAACTATATGAAACTTTACCTACAGATCAGATTTAAATACAAGAAAAACATCTGTGAACTCCTACAAGTTAATTCAAAGCATAGGAATTATTACCACTTTCTCCATCTACTTTGCTCTGTCTCATCTACATTAAGGAGTAATAAAAAAATACTGAGAAAAAATAACATCATTAGTATAGCTAGGGTCTAACTGGGTTGAATCATAGAAGTTCTATACAACATTTTTGGAAAAAATGCATGACTTTCAAGTCCTTGGGTGTATTCCACAGGGACAGGCAGCTACAGTTATGTACTGTAACGTCATCTGAAGTTCGATATTTTAACTGATCTATTAAAATGCGTGATTATCTCATCTCATTGCTTTGTTTACTTGTATTCAATAGTTTCTAGTGAGAATGAGCATTTGAATGACTACTTTAATTTCTCACTTGCCATAAAAATACTTTTTGAAATGCCGAAATGAAGTATTTGGGGAGGGCAGAAAGGGGAAAAGGGTCGTTCAATCTTCACTGTGTTAAGTAGGTCTGTACAAACTAACAAGAAAAGGGGAATTGTTTTTCAGAGGTTTTCAGTATTTTTCAGATGAAGTGCTCAGAAAAACTTCATAGTAACCCAGTATTTTAGAATCATTTTACACTGACCTGTGTAGGCAGCCCTGAGAGTCTTATTTATTTATTTATTTTTGATAGAAATTTATTTCCTGCTGCACATAGATGAGAGTCCACTCTGGAGAGAAGCTTCCTTTAACCTTGTAAATAGAAATAAGATGAGATACTGTTTCAGTCACCACTTAAAGTTGTTGTGGGGGTCGACACAATGCGGTTATTGCCACGTTGACCTGGAACTGTAGCTTTAGAAGACTGAAAACAAGTGCACTACTTAAAGCCATGTGTGTGGTGCCAGGCAGCAGCAACAGCATCTGGGTGCACAGACGTCCCATCAAACAGCCCTATACGGTGACAACAGCCCTGCTTCTTCTCTCTTATGCAGCATTGCTCATCTGAATCATCTCAGCTGGAATCATGGAAGCCGTAATAGGATGACTTCAGAGAGGTAAAACCTAGGATATACAACAAGGGAGACAAGTTTTGTAGCTACCATTTTTCTTCTGATTATCAGAGCTTTACATTTTGATACTGTAAAGCTGTCATCCCACAAAGACTGCTGCTCCCCTCTGTATAGTTGCCAGGTATATCTTCTCAGAAGAAGTACATTATGTCAAGCTTTCTTATCTTTCTCACTGTTCCTTTCCTAGTAAGAAGGCAGTACTGAACAAAGACCACTAAGTTTTATACCTCAAGTTTGTAATGTTTAATATTTTCCTAAGGTCACAGTCATTGACACTTGGTATAGCATGAGAATCAGCCGTGAAGAAATTTGTTGAGAAGTGCATTTGCTGAGAATGAGAGATGAAAAGAAAGGCTCCCAGACCTTCACATGGAAAAAGTTTCCTCCACCAAGTGAGGAGAGCAAATAAACCTGGGAAAAACTCTTGAAAGCCATTTATGCACATTAATAAAATCTGTTATAGTACTTGTCACAGATTTATCTTCATATGGAAGTTCATATACCTCAAATAAAAATGAGTTGAAAGACCAAAATGGTCTGGCCGGTGGACTGAAGCCCCCCGATACAGCAAAAGAAGGTGTAGTTTGTTTGCTGAGGATGAGGAGGAAAGGAAAGCAGTGTGAAGGATACAGAAAGAGAAAATTCAAGATCCAAGCATTTGAAAAACTGAACTCAAGTTGTCTGAAGTGGACAAGCAAGGGAGAAGGCACCCCAAAAGTAAGGCTGGGCCTATCTGAGCCTTCCATCACTGAAGCTGCTCACATATTTGGAACCTGTGCTCATCAAGGTGCCCAGGTCTCGTGCCATTTTCAAGGATCTGAGCTGAAGTAAAGGAGAAAGTGTCAACTCTACCGAAGTGTAATTAATTTCTTGTAGTCTAGTAAGAAGCAATTCAATAGAAAATGTATTTCAGATAAACTGAACATTATAGATAATATGCCACCTGTAGATAAAAGATGACTTAAGAAAATTTTGTTATAATTAAGATCATAATAAATTACTGTTAAAGAATTCTTGGATGGTCTTGAGGTTTCAGATAGTTCAGGAGTTTTGATCTATGATTTATGATGTTCTAGTAACAATGACTTACATTGCAGCCAAAAAAGTAAAATTTCATCAACCTTTCTATTTAAGGACTGAAATTTTAATGAATTCATCTAGTTAATTTTGTTAATTCATTAAAGTGCAAAAATAAGATATTTAATAATAACCTTTTTTTTTCAACTCTGTAGTGTTATCTTCTTACCAAAGGACCACAGAAAGGCTCCATCTGTTACATTGTGTGACAGATATTTTCACTAACAAGATTATTACCTGTATAACTTTTTTAATGAGTGAAGGATATAGCCAGCTGCATCTATGAAAATGAAATTTCTGCCAAACTTCATTATTGTTTGGAAAATACAAAGTCAACAAAAGGAAGATATTAATATTGATTTGGAGTTAACAAACCATTACAAAAGAAATACTTCTTTGAGGAATTTTTGTCCTTAGGAGGTTTTTATTCCAAGTCTTGTACTCCACGGAGAGAATATGGTCATAGAACCATAGTACAGTGGAATTTACAGAGGAACTTTGAGTTACTCAACTACTTCAATGTGCATGTAAAGAAAAATGGAATACTATTGAAGTGTCTCCTTCATGTCTAGCTGATAACATTTCCAAAGAGTTTATTATCCTTCTTGGAAAGAAAAGGCAAATGTTTTTGGGTTTGCACCAGAAAGGAATTTTATTTTATTTTATTTTCCAACTGAATCAGTTGTCTAATTAAATATTAACTCTGTCTATAAGTTCTATCTCTCATCCTTAAAAGCAAAGTTACTAAATCACAAGAAACGAAAACACTGTTTTTCTTCTCCAGAAAGAAAAATTCTATTCCAAAGAAGAAAGCAAGGGTATGAAAAACAAAAACATAGAACTCCATAAAGTTATCAACATGAAATATTTGAAGCTCGAAATACAAGATGAGAAAACAATTGAAAGCAACTGCATCCAAAGCAAAGCAGAAAATTTGTAATCTGATTACGATGACATTTAAATGAGAAATGTGGGGAACAATGAAGTAGTCATCATATTTGAAACATCTTCTAGGAAAACTGCTGTTCAAAGTCAACTCACCTCTACCTTTTATCTTACTATTAACTGGTAATTTAAGATGTAGCAAAGCATGTGGAACAGGAGTGCCATGAAAATAACAGACCGGTAGAGAAAAATTGCTGTCTTTCCTACAGTGAGCTAGAAAAAGAAAATTTAGTTCCTGAACTCAGTCACTTAAAACACTGCTTTGTAGAAACAAAAGAGTCCTTCAAATGTCCCTGCCCTGCCCTGCTACATCTACCCAGGTGGATGGATCCTGCACCCAACTTGTATAGATATTGAAATGAGCAGCTGGTCATTCTCCTGCTTGGTGTTGAGTTAATTTCCAGCAACACTAAGTGACTTTAACGTCTCTGAGAGAATAGCAGACGAATATGCAACAAACAAGTGTGGACTACAAGACTACATGAAGCACAGCAAAACAGTCACTGACAGCAACATAAATGCTGATATTCCAAGAAATGGGTGTTGTGACTGCTTGTCCTGGAAGATATCTAAGTTCTGAGACCAGAAATGGACAGCACTGATAATGATAACCTGTATGTTCTGCTTTACCAGGGTATTCAAGGCCATGCATTAGTGCAGCACTCGTTAAATTTAATAAATGTCAGCTCTTCAGGGCAACCCTGAATGAGAATATGTGACCAAGAGGTGTCTCTGATAAAATTGAACGTACTATACATTTAGGATGAGAAAGAAAACAAACAAGCAAATAAAAGAAACAATTGTGGACAGTAATGGAAAAGAGACCAGACGGTGCGTAGCCTTGCAGGCCTCATGGTGAAAACCATCATGCATGTTCTGACCTATTCTGCAGCAGATCTGTAATCCAGGCAGCTTCAAATAACAATGGCTCACTGGACTGGAGCCAGAGCGCAGAAACCAGTGACAGTCACCTCAGGTGTCAGTGCCAAAGTAAGAGAAACAAGGCAGGAGTATCTTTCAGTTAGCAGATCATTATTGATCGTCTCGATATAGGGGATAATCTGATCCTACAACAGATAGTCTAATACAAACCTAGAGCTATCAGGAGTGATAGTTGCTCCAGTTCTAGTAGGCTGCAGTAGTTTAGCTATGCTTAAGTGTATCAAAAATGTCTAAGATGCAGCTGACAGTGGCACTAGTTGAACCAAAGTCTGGGCATACCAACAGTCACCGTAGAACCACAACGCTACCATCCCAGGTATTTCCAGATCTGTTGACATGATTTTAATAAATCAAACAATGATAGGAGTAAAGTTAAAGGGAAATAAGCATTGGGTTTTCCTCCAGGTAAACAAAGGCGATAAAGAACTCACTTATGATTTGAGAAATTTGCAGAAGTTAGTGCAATATTTGAGATGACTTACAATCAGATGAGTGCACTCCAAGTATATAATAGCTCTTCTATTCAGCAAGAATTTAAGGTTTGTTTTACACTGAAAAAATGATCCTAGAGTGTAAGGCAAATTATAACATTATTCAAGATAAGCAATAAAAAATATTTATTTTTAACCAACTGTTCATTGTAGTCCACAACATTCTGTTATATTTGGTTTTTGATACATTACAACATTTCTTTTAAAATGCATCAGGCACTGGCTTTTAATGAGAGATTATGTAGGGTAATGGCAAGATGTTAATATATTGAAGGTGAGGTTAATTATAAATATTTTAGGTTGAATAAAATAGGACTTAAAATTGCAATGCCAATGTTGGTTGTAATATTGCTGCAACGGTGTAAAAATACATGCAAAACACAAAACTAAGTCATGTTCAAGCTACAGGATTGATTTTGAATTAATTGATTAATTGAAAGGAGACAGCTGAGAGAGGATTTTATTAATGTTTATAAATAACTGAGGGTTGGGAGCCAAGAGGAAGGGCACAATCTCTTTTCAGTGGTGCCCAGCAATAGAACAAGAAATAATGGATTTAAATTAGAACATAGGAAGTTCCACCTCAACATGAGGAGAAACTTCTTTACCGTGAGGGTGACGGAGCACTGGCACAGGCTGTCCAGAGAGGTTGTGGAGTCTCCTTCTCTGGAGACTTTCAAAACCTGCCTGGATGTGTTCCTGTGTGGCTGCCCTAGGGGATCCTGCTCTGGCAGAGGGGCTGGACTAGATGATCTCTAAAGGTTCCTTCCAGCTTCTAACATTCTATGATTCTATGATTCTATGATTTATAAACAGATTGAAACACATTTATAACAGAACTTTCAAAACTGTATTGCCAATGATACGTATCAATCTGGCAATTTGCTCTAAAATGGCTAAGCATTGCTTTTCAAGCTTTCAATGAATTGGGCTCAGTGGAGCGATTAGTCAGAAACTAACCTTTTTTGGTAACACAGTGAAATCAGAAAATAGGTAATAACCTAGTGTTCAAGTAAATTAAAAAAAGTTCTCTAAGTGGAGACACTTGCAAAATTGCACCTATCCAGCAGAATAATATCTAATTTAACACAGTTACTAAAGATAAATGATTTTTCCTGATCAAATTATATCAGGATGAATAATTTTATACTATATAATTGGTGAGCTGGATAATTCAATAAGCCCATTTGCTATGGTTGACTTCCTTTCACAAGTAGAAATTCTGTAATGAGGAAGGCAGTTTTGTCAAAACAGCTGCCAAATGGCAGTAGTATAATAAAAAAAGCCCATTAATCAGAAAATTAATTAAACATTCTGAGTATGTAAAACCTGCTGCATACTGAGAAAATGTGAATGGCCTGACAACAGCATTTGTAACAATTTATTCATTGGAGAATTGTAGGAAACAACCAATGTATTACAGCAATCTACGAATACAGCTATTCTACAGGAAGAAAAGGACTCTATTTCTAAGGTTAATTGCCTAGGAAAATAAAAGAAAAAAATTAAACATTTCTATTCCTTTTCCTTCTAATTGCTTTATTAATACTGTAGGATGTAATTCATCTCGTCTAAAGTGAAAGGTACTCCTGACAAAGAAGAACAGAGTAAAATGCAGCTGTAACAAGAGTGGTGGATATCAGACCACTGGTACTTCCCAGAACAGAGTGGTAGTATGGGATGAGCTGGACCAAGGTATTCTGCATTATTTGCTACTGAATGAGCTTCACAATACTTTTGACTGTTTCAAAAAACAGTTTCCAAGATTTGTTCACGTTTGTTAAAACAATTGATATATTCTTGACATTTAAGCTGGATAAAACTGCTCAAAGGCTCCATTTTGAGAGCAATGTTGCTGAATAATACCTTAAAGTTCAAGCTGACATCATGGACTTATGAAATTGTGAATGTACATAAGCAAACTTCTGGAGTGATTTTATAAACCCCTGATGATAGACATTAATATAAACATGAGTCTCTGTACATCAATGTGAAGAAAATAAAAGTGGAGTAATAGTCTTAAATTTAATGGAGAGCAATCACAGAGTTGATCATGTGGTCAGATTCACACAGATGTATTTTATATATGTAACTTCATATTGAACAGTAGAACCTTTTTCTCAAGGTGTTGATTTTGACAGAACAAATCTTCAATGAATGTGCTGCACATCCATTTTGTAAGGTAATAAAATGTGCCCTAATTTTCTGGGCTACATAATCACAGAAGATTGCAAACAAGAGTTCCAAAAACTTCTAGTGAATTTAGACCCCTTCCACTCTTTCGAAAATCAATGAAAGTAAAACAAGTAATGTCCTTAAGCTCTTTCCTTATATCTGCATAATTGAGTTTGAAATAAATGAAGGAAGGAAACTTCATGGCCTCGTGTGCAATGCCTGCTACTTTTAAATAACATTCAGTAAAATTATTTTTTTTTTATTTCACATGCTTTGTTTCCTTTTCAAGGCAACATCAAGCAAGGACAGGATGATATGGCTGGGAGGAAGCCCAGGTATATGGTTCTTATCAACTGGAAATGCTCTCTGGCTTTAGGAGAGCACTGATTATTTCCAATAGAGTACATTTGAAATATCCTTTCTTTTCAGCACCAGATGTTCTTTTCCATACCATGTATTTTATTTGCAGTAACAAGAAAATTTCTGTTTATAGTGCTATGACTGGTTGGATGAATAGAATGCCCAAATTATTTTCTCTGCTGCATAGCTAATAAAGTAAAGTGATCCAAGTATTTCCGTAGCACCATCTACAGAAAAGATTAAATTAGAGTTATATGGAACAGGTTAAATTTAATATCTGAATTATTTTTTTCCCTCCACAGTTTGTTAAGGGAAATGATTTATTCATAGGTAGTTAGTGCTTGAAAAACCCATATATATTTCCTCCATGGAGGTCAAGATCATGCTGAAATAATGTGAAGTCATCTCTTAGTTTCTATAGAACATTTTATTATTACTGCAGTATCAGAACAATAGGAAATGGAAAATGAATAGATTATGGAAAAAAGCCACTGTGGAGACAACACAGCAAACAAATCGCATTAATGAGCAATAGCTTTTGTGAATGTGTTCCACTTGCAATATTTTAAAACTGTGTCTCCAGCTGCAGAAATAGAGTGTTGAACTGAATCCATGAAAACCACTGAATCATTCATTAGCTTGCCGGAGGTAGAGGGTGGTGAGATGGTACAGTGGGTTAATGTGCAAGCTTTTCAAGCTGGAGGCAAGTTATATCTAGATTTAGGTCACAAGAGAGACACATTGAGTGGTGTCAGCTTTCTTTCTATGGATAATTTGTCACCTGCACAGATATATTTATGATTGGCACTCTGTTCCAACATGAAAAAAGATAGGCATATCAAGAATATTGCAATCGGGACTAAGAGGCTGTGCAGACAAAGTTTCAAAGTGACTGTCTACATGATGACTAGCTTTTTCCAAAACTGTTACTCCATTCAGAATCTTAAAAAAAAATGACAAAAAACATGGATTTACTCTCCAAATACAGAAATATTTTGGTTTTAAAATGACACTAAAATCAGGGGAAAAAAGCCTCACCAAATATTATTGCATAGAAACACAATTTTATGTGAAGCGGTAAATGAGTCTCCAAATTTTACCTCTTTCAAGGTAATCAAAATAGGCATTCAGTCTCTAAAATGCTAATAGCACCTAACTAACCGAATGCACATATAACGTAAGAAATTACCTATGAAGACTGAGATATGAATAGGAAATCTGACGTTGCCATCTTGGAGATGAGTGCCTTGGGCAGATTGAGTAAAGACCTTTTGCCACACAGGTATTCTTTGCTTGAAGGATAGAATGAAAAGCTGTTCTGCTGGAAAAGCAATGAAGTGAAACTCATGCTCCTCTCAGCGGTTGTTGCCATAGACTAGAAGTGTCTGTGTGGCGTCTGTGCTCATTCTCAAGGTATGCATGGTGTGTATACGTCCACAGGAAAAGGTGGGCAGATGGGGAAGAGAAAATAGAAAAGTAATGTCCATCAAGAGTATTGTATGCCTCTTCTCACTCCTCAAGGTGTTCGGGATAGCTGCACAGAAGTGAGAAGGACTGTTCTGACATATCATATGAAGACTAAAACAAAAAATATGATTTCATGACATTCAGCTTTAGAAACGGGGAGTTTGAAGTCACAGATGTAGGTTAGCAGAATCATGTGCTTCCAGGACACTTTATAAATACAAACCAGTGATACATTTTTCCAGAGAGTTTATATTCTGAAAGCAGAACCATCAGAATCAACATGAAACCGTTTGTAGGCTGCACCAGAAATCACTGAAAGGTGCCAAATACTGTGCAGCATTATCAGCTTTCTTTTTGTTGTCATATTTCTCAGGACAATTCTCTGTGAAGTCGTGAAACTCTGTTCAGAAGAATTTTTGCTTCTATGTTATTATTATCCTTTAATTCACCACAGAGGACATTAGAAACTATTAGGCCTTCATTTTCATCACTTGAGTGTTTATTTGTTCTATATTCAAAGGCAACTCTCTGGCTTTTTATCATCCTTCCAGTTTTCTCCAACCATTTAACAATCTTCTTGGGAGCTTTGAATGGCATCTAGGATAACAGCAAGTTTTACAAATTAGAAGTTTTTCAAATTAATTCCACAACTATGAGTTTATAAACCCAAGGAAAATTCTTTATTAATTTATCTGGGAAGTTTGCAACTGGATTAAACTGTTGGCTTCAAGTTTGTGAAAGAAAAGTCCTTCTAGGTAGTATGCTTTTCTGATAGATTCCTAGCATGAGGTAGGTATTTTCTGAAGAAACATGTTTATTTTTTTTTCAAGAGAAAATGTTATTTTTAGTTCACTTACAAGCTGTATCAATATAATATCATACGAAAAAAATAATCAATATAGAGAACAAAAGTAAAGAATTCATGGGATAGTTCTTTTATGCCTCTCTCCCTTATGTTTGAGGCAACATTTTGGAGAATAAAATGAGTTCTCAGGGTTCTTAGCCAGTTTAAAGTGCAGGATAAAAGCAGCATTTCATTTTTAAATACACCACAATGCACATAATTTATTTATTTCCATGTCAATCTATTTATTGTCATGGTCGCTCATACAATGAACTAGGTACGAGTTTCGAGTTAGGCCACGTCAGTGGTCATTCGTAAGAAGTTCATTGCTCATCTATTAATTCTGAATTACTTTCTGAACAACTTGTTGACACTGTTGGGAAATAGATATTTATTCACTAAATTAAAAGAAATGCTCTAAATGAAACAGATAAACACCTATATTAGTATGTAGAATATATGAAAGTTCACTTGCATATTGCTTTTAAAAATATGAAATCTTTATTTTCCTCTCCATATTCCACCTTTAAGTCGTTAAGCACTCTTCCAAACAGTCGAGAAGAAAGGGAAAATACCTCTGTATTTTCAATTTCAAGATATCTTTCTTGTTGGTGGGACTATATAGTCTACCCAAATACAAATATTGAGGGGAAAAAAAAAATCAGAGAAAATGTGGACAGCCACCTTTACTTCAGTTCCTGGAAAAATTAAAAAAAAAAGGTCCCCAGGGAAGGACCTCCCAGGATCATGGAAGACAAGAAGGTGACTAGAGGAAGCTGATACATATTTACTAAGATTAAATGGTGCTTGGTCAACCTGGTTGCCTTTTCAGTTGAAACAAACTGCTGAGTGAGTGAGGATAGAGCTGTGGATGTCATCTGACTCAGTTTTGGCAAGACTTTTGACTTCCACAACATGCCCTTAGACAAGTTGCCAAGCTCTCTGCTGGATAGATGGGCCACTATTTGGGTAGAAACTGATCTAAACTACCAAGCTCAAAGAATGGTAGTGAATGGCTTAAAGTCCCGCCAGCAGAAATCAGATATAGATTTCACTAGGAGTTTCCCCTGGGTCAGATGCTGTTGAGTGTCCTTGTAGATGATCTTGATGACAGGACTGAATACAAACTCACCAGGTTTGTGGATGTCACTGAAATGTCAGGACAGGTAGATGCCATGAAAGGAAGAGTCAGCATGCAGGAAGACTACAACAGGCTAGATAATTATTCCAGTAAGAATTGTATGAGTTATTACAGAGAAACCAAAAAACTGCACATGTAGAATAGAATAATGGCAATGAGCAGCACAGGCTGGGATCTGGCACAATGGGGTCTTTTATGACTTAACAACAGTCATTTTATTGTCTTAGTGAGAAAGAGAAGTGGCTGCCTTATTTCTGTATCGTGACTCTCACCTGTCTAATGTCCTATACAATCCACCACTCATGTAGTCACTCTCACACCATTCAGGACAGAGCAGCTCTGGTGACCTGAGAGACCCCGAACCCATGACTATGTGCAAGGTGGAAGTCTTTCATGTGTGCTACTGTGTAGTACTCTTTCTGGAGACATCCTCTTCTGTTCAGTGATAGTCACACGCCCCTCAGTGACTCAGGCATAAGCCTCAAGACCCTAAGGCAGATGTACATCAACTGCTTTTCACCAAGAGAAGTGACATCAATTCCCTGTTGGGGACTGTTGAAAGATGCAGAGGGATAGAAGAGACCAAGGTGTGATCTGTGAGAGAGAAAGATGGTATGTGTATCCTTGTCATGAGGGTGCCTTTTGACTATGACTCACTTTAGACTCCTGCTGTCCTGTTTAGTGGGAGTAAGGAGTTCAAGGTGAAGAGTGAAAGGAGACCATCACAAACTAATGTTTAAAATGTCCTGATTCATATGGAAAGAAGGACTGGAGAGATTAAGAATGTGGATATGACAAAAGGTAAATAAAGAAGGAAAAAGTGTAAAATTAAGATAATCTATAACATAATGTCTTATTTATATACAGTTTTATATTAACCCTTTTAAATGGTCTCTCCTTCTGTTGCCATGCCTAATTACTGGCACTGGAAAGAGAGGACAGATGTATTACTTTGGGTGCCTTTTCATGTGCATAGTCAGGTCACATAGTAAGTGTGTTAGTTGCTTTTATTTAAAGTGAAAGGCGTAAAGATTTGCAAGAAGAAAATAATCTGTGAAGAAACAGAACTCAGAAGTTCAAGTTTGGTTTAAAGACTTGACAAAGTGAGAGGCTGAAATTGATCAGCAATAACACAGCACTTGATTTCCCTAAGTTTTATTTTGTTTTCTAAGTTTCTTAGGGAAAAAGGAAGGAAAAAAAAAGACCTAGTAAAAGATCATTAGTTCATCATATGAAATCTGTTAAATTCTAACTAATTCTGATTCTGCTAAGAATACTTAGCGTATCTCTGGAGTACTGTCCAAACATGCTCCCTGATGGAAAAAGTCAAAGGGTTAAAATAGTTCACTTTAAAACACCTAAGTGGAAAAGCAGAAACCAAGAAATTTAAAGATTTATTTTCAAACAGGAAAGAAAAAAAATGAGGACAGAAAGAAAAAAAAATGCTTACAAAACTTGTACACTGGAAGCATATGCAGTTGCATATTAATGATGGCATCTGTTATGTACTGCCTTGAGTTCCCTTAACCACAGAATGTTACATAACCACTGTCAGGAGATTTAAAAGACTTCCATTAATTTGTGATGGCAGCAATTAGCAAAGAGGGTTAAAACTTACTGGTGCTCAAGCTGTCAAATATCTGGCAATTTTTCATTCAGATTTTTTGAAAACCCTCACTATTGTTTACACAAGGATACCACTGCATCTAGGTAGAAAATAGCATTTTTCTTATTAATATGAGATATTCACTAGACAGCTGAAAATTGTGTTAGGATCAGCTGAAGACATTTTTCTGAGAATAAGATCAATATTACGTGTAAAACAGTACATATGGAAAAATTAGAAAAGTGCATTTTGGTCTGAGCACCTCTCTGTTACTGCATGTGACATGCTGACATACATGCTCGGTGTAATTTGGCAATGTGAATAGTATGAAGTCTGTCTTTCTAGCTGATCTTGGTGAAATATATTTGCTTGAACATCTCATGAGAAAAAGCCAGTTAGTCAGAAATTAAGTGTCTTCAATGAAAACATGCTATTTTTTACAAATAGCTTCTCTGATAAGGTTTCTCTGGTCAAAGTCTGAGTTTGTAGTCAAGAAAATGCAGTGTCTTGAAGCTATGGGACTTGAAGTTACAGGACATGAAGGTATTCTTTTCATGGAACAACTGTAGCTGGTTTGACAACATTTCTATGTCCTGGTTTAATGTTAATTGCTCATCACATTTTAAAGAACATGGTGAAGGCCAATAAACAGTACAGAACATTACCATTACATAAGGTAGCAATGAAGTACTCTTGTTATTTTCCATTACAGATGTTGCTCTGAAGAGGATAGCATAAGCTGCAGTCTCTTTAAAGTTCTGCTGGAGATCTCATCCCAGATCAGGGATCTGTAGTTATGCCCAGCTAAATATTGATGATTTAAGTCACTCAATTCATTCATCCTTTTACGGAATGTCCATTCATACTATGGATCTGGGATAACTAATCATTTGATAAAAATTACAGTCTGAATCATTGGTGATGTTTTGAAATAATTTACTAGATCACACATTACTACACTATAAATGTAATATTAGCCTATATTTAAAATAGGGTTTTTTTGACAAAGGTCTGCAAATCTTTTATGTATTGTAAACATATGGAACTGAAGAAGTACACTCCCTTCAGGAATTAGAGAAGCAGATGAGCTGTGTGAACTATGTTGCACAATGTTAAAAGGAGAGAAAATTTTTTCATGGAGAGCAAAGTAAATTCCATTAGCTACAAAGAACATCTGTGGGATCTTTTTTATGACCACATAAAATAAAAAATCGTAGAGGTCTTACTTGAAAGACCCATAACACAGTAAACTGCATGCTATTCATTTTTTGCTTTTTTTTTAATCTTAGTTAAATTACTAGGTTAAACTGGTACTATCAGAAATTGAAATTTTGATCCTATGGAATGTATTTCAAGCTCAGCATAAAAAATAGTGATATGTCGCAGTTAGATCTCCAGGCTGCACTGCTTCATAGCTTTAATTAAACAATACAGCTGAACTGAAAAGAGTTTCCATCATCTGCAAAGGTTTTCACAATCTGTATTTAAACATTCTATGCCTACAATATTCCAAGATAAGCAGAAAAATATTTTTTTTTGTTTTAAGGGCTTTTTTCTCCTACTGGTAAAATGCAATAACTTCCAATGCTCAGTTTTAACTATCACTACAAATGTCTTTTACTCCTTTGTGTTCATCAGCTGCATAGCTAATTTTTCTGAATAATCATAGAGTAGGAGGACACCCAGAGACAGGCAGCTAAATCAAACAAACATAATTAAATTGTGGAGCTCATTTTCAATGGATGTTGTGAAAAACAAAAGAATAAATGGGTTTTAAAAGACATAAAACAAGTGGAGAGTGATCTATCAGTGAGACAATGGTCCAGATATATTGTCCAGTTCAGAAAACCCCTGAAGTATTTTTTACTGATCAGTAATAATAGAGGAAGGTTTCAAATAATTCCCCATTTATTAAAATTTTCTCTAGTTGCCTGCCTTTGGCCACCACCAGCAGCAGAACTGTTGGTTGGCAAAGAATCTTTGGTGTACTACAGACTCTAAAAGTACTTTTACTCACTCCCTAGATCAGGTTCTTCTTGGGAGAACAATGGTACAACAGCAGCTGATCTCCTGACATGTACTGATGTAGCAGTTGGAAATGCACCTTTTCTTACACCTCTTTGCCTCCTTCTTTTAAGCTGCATCCAAGAAAGGGAGAGAAGACAGTCCCAGCATTATTGGGGGAGGCAGTTCTCTGCTGTGTCACAGAATACGGCAGAAACAAGCTCACAGACCTGCAGGATGTCAGTACTTTACTATGCAATACTCTAGTATATAACATATTACATGCAGTAGTGAAATAGTATCTGGAGCCAGAGAGTCCTAAAAAAAAAGACAGTGCTGTAATGGGATTGTGCCACTGTTGCTCTGGGTAGTGAATGGGAATACAAGTCTTGACATCCTTCTTTCCCTGAGTATAGTATAAAGGGTAAAGAATGGGTGTCTCTCAGAGATGCATCTTGTTTTTTAGTGAAGTCACAGGCCATTCTTACACTGATGTTATGCAGTCTATTTCGTACCTCAGAACACATCATCCTGTACCTCAGAATACCTCACATGCAGACATATTTTAATCTTACAACATTGGATATTAGTGTACTAAAGCTTGATATGGTAGAGGGCATGCCCTTTGCATAGCTGAAGTACCTCTTGCCATATCAGAAGCTGACCAGGGTGGGCTAATGTTAATGTAAGCAATCATATCTGCAAGGAAACGGACATCCTGGATAGCAATGTGGACCTACCCACAGATAATTGGGGGGCCAAGATATGCAAAACCTGTCTATTAATATTCACAAAACCATTCTGAATATAACATAATTAAAACTTCTGTAAAGATATTGGTTTACATGGTTAATTAGCTTAATGGACTTAATTATCCTGGTATTTCAGTTGTACAACAATATCTGGGGAGGAAAATGTTAAAGCAATATATTTGTACTCAAGAGGCTAAATCTACACAGAACTTTGTATGCTGACTGCATGAGACTCCAGTCCATGTGGTGTTCAGACCAGTACATGATCACAGCAACTTTTTTGGTTCCAGGTTGTGAAGACGTACAGCTAGTGCTCCACCGGAGGTTCCTCAAAACAGGGACAGGTCACAGCAGGATTACATCCCTGGCACCAAGAGCTGCTTCTGAACATGGTGGCATTCAGGTCTCCAGTGGAAGAAAGCCTTCTCCTAACTGGAATAAGTTCAAGAGAGAACCGTCAAGATGTTGAGGGGGGAAGGGATGGGAGGACCTATAATTCTTGCTGTGTGTGGAGAATCTGAAAGATCAGGTTTGGTGTAGCCCAAGGGAAGCATGTCTTCAGGGGAACCTTACAATAGCTCCTTGGTGCCTGTGTGGAGGCTATTGAAGAGGTGGAGATGGGCTCTTGACGCTGGTGCACCATGGGTGGACAAGAAATAACTGCCATGAACTCGAAAAAGAAAGATTCTGACTGGATACCTGAAAAGCTTTTTTGCCTGGAGAATAGCTCAGCAGTGGCACAGGCTGCCCGGAGAGACTGTAGTCTTCAGCTGCCGAGGTTTTTAAGACCCAGCTGGACAAAGACCTGAGCGATGAGGTCAGACCTCAGACCTGGCTCTGGTATGAGCAGGAGGTCAGATTGGAGATTCCTGAGCTCCCTTGCAGCTGGAATTATCCTATGATCTTGTGATCCGATAGTTGTAGCCGTTTCAAACTTGGTGACATGCACATTAAAAATCACAATTGAACTCATTCAAAATTTGCTCTTACTGAGATCAATCAGACTTTAATTTTGGTTGATTTTTTCAGCCTTTCTTGTTGCTAAGAAAGAAAGGCAAAAAACACACTGAATTTTGCTTTGATATGAAAATTTTAAGTAACTCTTTTTACAGCTCCATATCGTTGAAGAGAAATCTTTGACATTATTAATATTTGAAAAAATGGTGGCAGACAAAAGGTAGTGCCTGAATGGCTCCTGTCCACAGCACAAAAACGTATTTGAAATGTAAGGCAATTAGGTTTTGCTCAGTGTAAGCATAAGTTTTTAAGACAACACTTAAGGTGCATGCTCAGATCTGTGTCCAGGAGCTAATCCAGACTAATATGTCTGCTTTCTGCAAGATTCTGGCCAGGATTTCAGTCTCAGAAACATTGCAAGTCCCTGAGAATTTCCAAACACTTTTTGAATTTTTACATAACTACAAATATGTTTTTGCTTTTTTAAGAGTGCAGAGCGGAAAGACACTTTAACGACAATAACAAAAACACCCATTAAAAACCAAACAATGACAAGAAAACCCAAAAAGAAACTTCAAAACCCTCCACCGAGTAAGTTATATACTTCACAGAAATACAACAAAAAATGAAAGTTGCTTCTTTCACTAAATATATTGAACTTTCGGTACAGAGAGAGACATTTTCAGATAAAAACGCTGATCATATTGATAAAACCAAGAATCATATCTATGTTATTCATTGTATTTTGAAACACGTATTTCTAAGTTCATCTACTACTTACAATTTCTTACTTGTTAAAGTGTATTTTTTTTAATGTTACTGTTTCTCTGTTGCTCCCTCTCTCCTATGTTTGAAAATGTACTGTTTAATAACCGAAAATTAACGCTCATGGATGCCAGTGAATCTATCTTTTTGGAAAGTGTGCTCTCTATTAGAGATTGCAAAAAAAAAATTAATTCAGTGGGAAAGGTTTGTGGCTGGTTTGCAAATTGCCGTTATTTTGTATGTTAGTATAAGTGGTAAAATGGAATTTTGTTCTTTATGTTATCTCTGAATCCAATTCTTCGTAATTTATTTGATTTAAACTACACACAGAGACAGTGTGCACATCTACAGGCCCATTGCCACAATCTGGATGATTAAATAACCTCTGTTTGCTTTTGAATGTGTATTTGGGTATTCTCTTTGATTTTATGTTATCTTTTTCACTATATCTGACAGAAATTTGCTTTAATACTTTTTGTTCACTGATTTCAAAGTAGAAAAGTTCTGCAGGAAACATAATATACTTATCCATAGAATAGCCATCTGATGCCAAAAAAAATAAACTCAAGCAACATATCAACCGGAGAAAATCTATTGCTAAAAGAGTCTGCAATCCAGTTTCAGGGGGAAGACCTTTTATATAAAAGAACAGGTTCCTGGAATACAGGCTGCAGAATACCTATCCCTTGCCAAAAAAAGCCATTTTTTAAAAAAGCCCAAAACACCCAGCTAGCATTCAAATAAGATTATATAATCAGGGCAATGTCTGGAAAGGAAAGAATACATTCTCTCTTGATTTTCATGGTAAAGCTCCTATAGCTATCAAGTGTAGCATTTCTATTTTAGTAATACATGTTTTCCTATGCCACTATTACTATTAATCTTATTATTGGTTCTCATCTAGATTGTCAGTGATTGGATGATTGGCAATACAATAGATATGATTCACAATATGTCATGGCCTTTCTGTGAAGCAGCAAGAAATTTAAATTATTTTATGTGTTTTATCTCCATTATTCTAACATATATTTTGGATTTAAAGATGACAGCAATATCTGTTAGAGCACCCTCATTTATCTCAATGTAATGTACACTTCCATTGTAATGATCTACTCAAACATTATGATGGAAACACTTAGTATGGATGCTTTTATGTAAAGATAAAAAATGCTAAGGTCGTAAGTTTATGCATTAAATTTTTTATTATCCTGATTATGCACTCCTTTAAAAATGTATAATATACCTAAACACGTGTATATAAACATTCCATATGTTCATTATAGGCTGGCTTCTGTTTCACATATTGTCCCTTTCTTTAAGCCTGAATTTCATCATTCCATTCATAACTGAATATTAATCCTATCTTCTCTAACCTGGCTATTAAAATCCCACCTCTGACTAAAGAACAATATCAGCTGTACAAGTCTAGCCACCTATCCACTACATCAGCCAGGTTAATTAAGCATAACTGTCCTTTGGAGAAAAAGGACCAAAACAAACCAAGAAATTTATATGTCCGAAATATAAATTACAATGCACTGGTATTTTTCAAAATTTAATTAAACATAAAAAGCATTGCTAAAAGGGTTACTTCACTCCCCCACAATGTGTACAGCAGGTCAAAATGGTTTCAATTTCTAAAATTAATACCATGAGGAATTAGAATTTACGTCAACTTCAAGTTGCCTCTTGTCTTTATCATCACCAAACCAGGAGAATAATCTAAAGGTAAACAGCTCTTTTGATCAGTACAAATCCTGGTAAACATTTACTCTTTTTTAAAAATAATTCTTCATAGCGTCTAATAACACTTGCCCACTGCACTTATACATTAAAATTCCAATCCATCAAAGGTAGTGCTTATGTTGTTATTGTTCTTCATAGGTTTGTCAACAAAAAAGAAACACAATTTTCTCAAACCTAACTTTAACGGAGTCAGTGCATCAAAGAATGCTTTTATTCCTGCTCTTTTACTTACTCTAAGGAGCTGCTTCCTGACTTGGCATTGTCATGATCCTCTCCTGGACTGTGTAGACCATAGAAGAAAGAATAAAACCTACAGCGGTAGAATAAATGGAATATCACTGAGCAGCGCTATTGAACTTCAGTATCTTTTCTGGAGTGGGATGTACCACCAGTGGGATATTTGCTGGTTTAGGGAGAAAAGTATATAGCTATAAATTGCAAAGAAGAAAAAGAGGCTCGAGATTGTAGGTATTCAGAAGGAAGAAGTGAAAGAAGATAAAATAAAATCAAAGCCTCAGATAACTAGAAGCAGAAAACATTCTGCAGGAATTTAATTTTAAAAATAGCATAAACAAAGAAGTCATAGTCCTGGCTGCAAGGAAAGGGCAGAGTTAACTGAAAATGGTTATTTAATTCTTAGCATGATTTAGGCTAATTCATTTGCATTTTTTAATTTTACACAGTTCTTTTGTAGTTCAGCAATTCCAGCCTTTAGCTGTTCACACTGGTGCCGTGTATGAGTGATAAAACACTGAACTCTGAGCATTTAGAGTGTGAATTGATGCCTAAATTGCCTTGTTAGTGGCTGAAACATCTGGCATAACGTATTTTTATGAGAAAGTGAGGGTGAAAACTACTTTTACATTTGTTGGAATTCTCTTACACCTTAATTAGTCAGTTTGAGACTTAGATTAGGCTAAAAATACCATATTTTTTGAAGAAGAATTAAGCTATCTATTTCAGAATGAAGAAAATGAAACTAGACCTGTGCTTAGAGAAAAAAAAAAAAAGATGATACCTACCTTACACTGCACAAGAACAGAACTGAAAGAGACTGCTTGATCACAGTGTATCCTTCCTACTGCTTGTAGACAACATATGATTAATCTTAAATTTGGAAGGGGTCATAAAAACTCTATGCCACAAATTGCAAGCCACCTGTGATGCTCTTTGTGGTAGAAAATACAATTATATGGTAGAAAATAAATTATATTTTCTTAAAGAGGAGAGAAGGAAAATCAAATGTAGATTTTGTTATTCTGTGACAGAAGAAACTTTGTAAATGCTATTCTTAAACAGTAAAATATGCTACTGAAGTTCTACCATTAAGTGTATTACATAAAGGAAGAATTTTGTATTTTGCATTCTTCAGACATTCACCTAAGTTATTATTACACCTAGCTTTATGTTTCTGAGAGCTTGTTTTCTGGTTATTGGTTTTTTATACACACACAAAAAGAACAACTTCTCTGCCTATAGATAATTTTACCTGTGGCAGAGGGTCTGGAAACTTCTGCTTGACACTGAGGCAAGTGCTGCCTATCCAGTCATTAATTTCAGCAAAGAATAGTGGTTTATTGCTCCCACTGCACTTTTATGGCATCTGGCTGCCTTAGAAATGACAGAGCTCTTCTGTCTTATCCAGAAGTAACTTGTTTGGAAGCTAGACTGTTGTCCAGTGACAGGAATCCAGGAAAAAAATTAGACCCTCACTGCCAGGCTGAAGACAGAAAGCAAAGCTGTAACAGAGTGGGTATAGGAAGCAGAGATCACGGGGTTGAGACTAAAGGGAATGCAACAGAAAGACACTGGAAACAAGGTCTTTGAGTATAAGGACAGAAACGGTGTGCATGGACCAAATATGCCTCCTGAAACATAGCAAAACTTTTAAAAAAACCAGAAATAATTATATATATTGAGATATCACATCTTCATCTACACTAAGAGAAATAAAATATACAGTAACCAACCCTCCAGACAGATCTATTGATTTGATCATAGAAGAAGTCATCTTGGAAGGCCCATAATCTATAAGCTCCAGTTCCAGCTTTATCCAATAGAAAAAAGCGTATGAACATTCAGCATGTGTTCTTCGGAGTCCCTGTAATAAATACCTGCAGTTACATGGAGTAAGTATTCCTCCCATAGTATTTCTCTTCTCGTGCTTCATTGCTATAAATGGTTTTGTTATTAATTCTCTAGTCACTCTGAGAATTATATTTTTAATAACCCATTAGTAGAGTTTCAGCTTCCCACATAGTTAGACCACGACCATGACACTGAGGAGGGGAGCAGAGGTGTGGTCTCCTGGTACAGTGGGAAGCAAGGAAGCTAAAGTTTGCTGCACCACTGTTACTCACACCACTTTCTTTAGACCTATTTAGATTTCTCAAAGTTGAGGTTAGAAAAGCAGAATTGCAGAATTTAGATACCAGTGTCTCACTAGTTCAGCATTTTGAGAGCATTCTGTACTTCACATCTAAAACAATTTGCCTTTAATTGCAGGCTCACACTGGTAAAAATTCAGGGTCATCACTCAGCAATTTCATTGTAGACAAAGTCCAAAGAAACTAATGTCACTTAAAAGTGACAGTGTCACTTAAAAGAGTAATAGAAACAAGAAAAAAAAAAACTCTGCTTGAAATTTGACATCCGTCCCATGCTTGGGAAATCAGTTAGCTCAGATGGATTGTGCAAAGCACCATTTATCTGCATTTCTTCTGTACTACTTCAGGCACCTTTCTGATAAATTCGTACTTGATGGTGTTAGTGCCTGCTCATATTCATGCACTACCCAAATGACTCACAGTTTTAAAGATTAAACAAGCCTTAAACATCTTAAGGCCTAAACAGTGGAAATAATTGTTGTTGGAAGACTGAAATGTATTCCAATGGTTAATGCGTGGCTTATGTATCACTTCATTCCTACTTAATATGATGGAGAAAATAGTAATGTTAACTTCCACTTCGTTAGTTATTTTGGCATTTACATTCCCAATACTCTATGAGTTATTATTTAAAGGTTGTCACTGACTTCTGATAACTCTGAAGAATCAAGTGACAGAAGAAGACAAAATTCTGCTGGCAAACTCTACTGAGTAAATGTGCTACAGAATAAATGAGGCAAATTCAGATGAACAATTGCATTTAAATAGTTAAATAACAATGAAAAAGAGAATGAGGGGGAAATCTCACAAAAATTTAGCCTGGGAAGATGCTGAAAAATACACACATTGTATAATAAGCTGTGGATAATAACGGTAATTCTATCTTCAAATGTACTCATCAATGACACCTCTCAATAGAGTCACACACATAGTGCTATGAATATAATTCAGACTTTGTAGGCAAGAAGTTCAGGTGTGCATTATTTGTTGATTTCTGAATTTTCTGGAGGCTTTATAGTTATTAAACATAATGGATTTTTTATACTGTCATACCCCTCTGTATGTAATTAGCTGTGGTTCTTATATTTTTTCCATCCTACTTTATTTAATTAGAATCAGTGTTTAGGTTTTTTCCATATTTTTATGAAATATATTCATTTGCAAAGTGAAACATTTACAGAAAATTTGAAATACCAGGAGTTAGTTACTTGTTTTGGATTCAGAGTCAGGGATGTTTTCAACAGCTCTTTAAAATCATTATGACAATTACCATCACTGCATTACTAGCTAATTGGATTGAACTGATCCTTTGCAAATTGAGGCAGTAGTTGTTTTTTATCACAGCAGATATCATTAGCTAGGAACAGAAATGATTCAGTACCGGTTTGGAATTTGATATTCTGCTATTTTTTTAAAAAATTTTATGTATTCACAGCTGCTTGTGGATGCTCCAGTGACTCACCACCACTTGAGCAGAATGATGAGTGTCGTGACAGTGTAAGCACATGATGCGTTCTCTTCTCCATACCTGAGCAGGGTGATTCTGGAGGGAGTTATTGGTGATGGCTCACCAGAGAACCTTTTAGATACTGAAATAATTGATATTTGGTTTCAAATCAAATATCTCTGTCACTTTGGAGAACTTGAATCTAACTACACAAGAAGGTTTGTGGACACTGTAAACAAAGCCAAACAGTCTAAAATGAGATTTTCTGATCCTCCCTGCACTGGTCAGGAAAACTGTATTAGAAAACCTTCTGGCACATTGAATTTTAATAATACTAAATAAACCCAAAGGCCAAGGTCACAGGATGTGCTTGTAAAGCACTGTTCAGTAAAGCAACATCGAAGAGCAGTTCTGCATGCCCTCCTAAGGCCACTGGGCAGTCAACTGTAGGAGTCTAACTCATTAATATGTAAGTTGAATTCTTACAAAACTAACCTGTACCATGATCACACACTTAAAAAAAGTTACTTCTGATATCCCTCTTGAAAATTAAGTTATTTTTATTTTGTTGTTCCTTTGACTGTTACAATTAGTAGCATGCAGAAAAATATGCAAACCCAAACACATCACCAGTTTTAGGCTTCTTCACCTGGCGTTTCACTAGAATCTTATACACTTCTTTAGGTTTTATGCTTGACAAGCTTGAGAGGTGGGCCCAGGCCAACCTCATGAAGCTTAACAAGGCCAAGTGTAAGGTCCTGCACCTGGGTCGAGGCAATCCCAAGCACAGATACAGGCTGGGCAATGAGTGGATTGAAATTAGTCCTGGTGAGAAGGATTTGGGTATGTTAGCGGATAAGATCAACACTAGCCAACTGTGTGAGCTTGCGGCCCAGAAAGCCAACCGCATCCTGGGATGTTTCAAGAGATGTGTGACCAGCAGGTCGAGGGAGGTGATTCTGTCCCTCAGCTCTGCCCTTGTGAGCCCTCACCTGGAATACTGCATCCAGCTCTGGACCACAACACAAGACAGACACGGAGCTGTTGGAGTTAGTCCAGAGGAAGGCTACCAAGATGGTCAGAGGGCTGGAGCACCTCTCCTACAAGGACAGGCTGAGAGAGTTAGGCTTGTTCAGCCTGGACAAGAGAAGGATCTGGAGTGACATTATAGCAGCCTTCCAGTACCTGAAGGGGGCCTACAAGAAGGCTGGCGAGTAACTTTTTACAAGGGCCTGTAGTGATAGGATGAGGTGAAAGCTGGAAAAGCGTAGGTTTAGACTAGATATGAAGAAGAAATTCTTTACCCTGAGGGTGGTGAGGCACTGGACCAGGTTGCCCAGGGAAGTTGTGAATGCCCCATCCCTGAAAGTGTTCAAGGCCAGGTTGGACGGAACCTTGAGCAACCTGATCCACTTGGAGATGTCCCTGCCATCATCTAGAACTAGATGACCTTTGAGATCCCTTTCAACCTAAATCCTACTATGATTCTATGATTCTGTATTATGTTCAGTCTCCTTGCTCTCTCTTGCAAGTATTTTCGTTTCCTGTCCATTAATGTTTGTTATGCATATCTTTCAAAATGTGTAGAGGTAATGAGCATGAACACAGAAGGTTCCATTTGAATGTCGAGAAACACTTTTTCACCATGAGGGTAACTGAGCTCTGGAAAGACAAGTTATTAAGTCTCCATCATTAAAGATATTAAAAAAACCATCTGGACAAGGTCCTGAGCAACCAGCTATGGGTGACTGTGCTTGAGCAGTGGGGGTGGACAAAATTATATCCCTTCTCACTTCAGCCTTCTGTGATTCTGTGAAATAGCTATAAGGATCTCAAAATAGAGAAATATAGGCAAGACAATGAGTAACAGGAGAACAAAGCACACTGAAACACCTGAACTACAGCAGTCACAAGTCGTGTTTATAGTCTTTGAAAGTAAGGTATACATTTAATAGTAATGGATGTAAATCATTAGACTCAGTGTACCATGTTTAAGTGAGGAAAAACAAATCAGTTCTTAGACTATTTTAAGATTCCTTAACTGAGCTATTTATCATAAGAATCATTTCGATAACTGAAATTAAAAAGGACAACATATTTTAAAACTTTACAACATATTTTAAGTTTTAGATTCATACATGCCATTTCAGAGAACTTGAATCTATCTACTGCACAAGTAGACTTTATGTGGATAAGAGATCCAACACTGAGAAAAAAATTCTTCAGAAAATTGTTTTCCTGAATTTAGAAGGAAAAAAATAATGTCACATGGTTGGTTTTAATAAAAGGATACAAAAATAAAAATTAAGTGAAAGACCTCTCTGAGTACTAAATTGAAGCTGAATGATTTTGTGAGATGTGAAAACGCAAAAGTACAGAGCAAACCAATCTAAACAATCTTCTCCTTTGAATAAAATTGCCATATATACAGAAATCATCACATAAAGTTTTTAGGTACCTGTAAAGAAATGAGTCATAAGTAATTGTGGAAGTAACATGCAACAGTAATGAAGAGTTAAAGCAATCTAGTGCATCAAAATTTTTCCTTCAGGAATTTGAAAATAAGACCTAACTCTGTGGAACATAGAGGTATATCGAAGCTTGGCAGCCTTCCGAGCTCCCTTCAGGGGACCTCATCCCACTTATGCTGGTTTTCCATCTCCTCAGGAAGCATATTTTCCATCATCTGCCAATGTTTGTATAGAATTACTGGTCATGAAAAAATGTCTCCCAGTATAAGAGCATTGAGTAGTCTTCCTGACAGCCTTTGGAGACAGTATTCACTAACCATGGAATAAAAGTTATATCATTATTATTAGCAGTGCTAATTATGCATCTCTGAATAAAGATGCTGACACATCGATACCCGCTTATTGTCATACACTTTTCTTTACTTTTCTATTATCTTAAAAAAATTACTTCTTGTCCCATGGTCTGTTAGATTTTTATTAAGACGTCATTAATACGGTGTGAAACTTGACCAGTCAGAATTGTTACCTAAGCATCAGCTACAAGACACTCAACTTCTTTGATTAAAAGCTGTATACTCGAATAGGTAGCTATAATGTAGGAACTACTCAACCTTTACCTCACAACTGAAAGGCTGACAGCTGTGCCATATAAATCACTTTTTCGTTCCTCCTGATCATTTTGTCACGATTTCCTCGAAAGTATTACTGTCTTAGGTTAGGGATGTTTCTTATTTGTCTGACATATCAAAAATAGCCAAATAAAATTTCATTTCTGAAACTTTCAAAAATGTTAAACTGTTCACTAAAGAGATTTTTTTTTCCTTACTGAAAAAATTAATCCCTGTAACCGTTATGTTCTCAGAAACAGATTATTAGCAATGGGAGAGGTACAAAATTTACAACTGCTCAAAATTTAGGATTTTTCTTTAAAAAATTGAACCTTTCAAAAATTATTTTAATTCTCTATGAACACTAAAAAGAGTTTATAAACAATGTTTTGTAAAAGAAAGTTCTCAACAAAATTGTCTCAGCTTAACCAAATTGAACAGTTACTTGATTACATTGAAAATCCTTCCAGTTTCTATTCTAATGGTTGTATCACTTCTGCAGCAAAATACATTTCACAATGCAAAGTGGGTTTTTGGAGAAAAAATGTTGTAACTGTAGAGAGTTAACCATTCATGTCTTCTTAATTAAGGATAAAAGATTAGAACTATCTCCTGATATGGCGTTCATTTGTATTGTAATTGTTGAAAGGATCAAAGACCACAGTTCTCCCTCTTAAGTTTTAATTATACCTTTATTTCTGTCAGAATAAAAATGACCCTTTATCTCCTTAGTTGCCTTTTGTCTAATACTCTAGTATATGAAGAGCCCCTTTAAATCTTTAGTATTTGAAGAGCCCCTTTAATTTGTAACATCATGGATTTTGACCTTTGTTTTTCCTCTTGCTTCCATTTTCCTTAATTTCTTCTCTTTTCGTTTTCCAAATACTGTTAACTCTCTTGCATCTTTCAGCTGCAGTCATGGTGACTTGCAAAATGTCCTACAAGGAAGCAATATGGGATCAGATATACAAATATTTTCACACATCTGTATGATATACATGTATACAGCATATATACAGAATCACAGAATCACAGAATGTTAG
>NW_009725870.1:39649-44920 GCF_000703405.1 Apaloderma vittatum | reverse complement strand
CTTGCATGATACATTTTGAACAAAGGTAATCCTGTTCAGAGGGGAAATCTCAATAGCAACAGACTCACAATCTGAAATGCACAAGCATAGCTACAGTAAAAAAAACTTGCTTAATCATGCAATTTATTGATACCTTAATCTGTTGGTCTACTGAAAAATGCAAGGTAACAGGATATATAGAAGTAATAACAATATATTAAATGCAAAAGGTTATGACAGCTGAGAAAAATAATCTTCTAGAGAAGTCGCTTCAGGTACCTTAGAAAAAAAGCTGAAACTTAATATACTATTCAACATGACATTTAGAAAATATAAAAACAAAAGGGCACAAAACATAGGAATGTGGCTTTCCATGCTTTGTGAAATTCCTGATGTTAAATACAATTGCTCTGTAAACATATGTTCAACACTCACAAATGTTAAAGTGTCTCTAACTGTATTAGCCTGGAATGTGAACACAAACCAAACCTAGAAGGTTAAACATTTGCTTGTCACACTAAGTCTTTTCATTAAAAAGAATTTATCAATCTCATCATGTTTATTCTCCAGGCTACCATTTTTTCCCTTTCTCAGAGATGACTGGTCCCTGTAGTCATTAAAAATAGTTAATTCATTCTGGAGCTGTACCAAAAAATCTCAATGATTGCTTTAAAATCCCTTTCAATTTCTACTGAACAACTCTTAATACCCACAGCTATATTTTACTGCATGTACTAAGCGTGAAACACGATAGAGCCATATCCTGCTTATGAAGTCCAGACAGCACTTGATCCCTCAAATTGTTTTTTGCTTTAAATACAACCAGATCACATTTGAGCAACAGCCTTTCAGAACGTTTTCTGGACTAGCTGAACATTTCTGGGTACAAGGACAAACAGACTGGCACTGAGAATTCTGTGTCTCCAGCTCAGAGGATTTAAGATCAAAAGGGACAACAGCCATGTGGTCTGACCTCCTCTGACTCACCAGCAACTTCTGCATAAAGCCCACAGTACCTGAGTCACACTGAAATCTTCAACACTGTTAAATGTTGTAGAAGAGCTTCAAAATTTATTAGGACATGACAGTTGGGAAGATTTGACAGGTAACATACGCCAACAAGCTTTCCTTTAAAAACTAACAGCTTCTTCCTTCTTATTAATCTACTTCGTACTTCTGGAAATTTACATTGTATAGTACTAAAAACTTCCAACTGAAACAGATCACGTACTTGCTATACATCTACCTATTTTCATTTGAAATACATCCCTATTATTTTGCAACAACTTACTGTTTGGAAATAATATTATCATTACTTCAAAGTGGAAGTACTTTAATACAAAGACAGAAAATAGAATTATAGCAAATACTATTCCTAGAGATGCACATGAAATTTACACCATTTTGCATTTTGATCAGTTTAACTTAGAGTGTGCATCTTTAACGTGCTAGAGGTTTTGGAGTTGCTGGATCCTTAACTAGCTTTCGCTAATCCCAATATGATAGATTTCTTTTTTGCCTATTTGATGTCAATTGTTACTAATAATTTTTTTAATCTTTCTATTTCAGATCATAGTTTTACGACCTTGAAGTCTCCCTAGCCTTTCCCAGAGGCTCCTTATCTGAGGGCAGATTGAACTGATCCTGTCTTTTTTAAACGTAGTAAAAGAGATTCAAGTCATTTTTCCAACTGCCAGTCTACATATACTAAAAATACATTTCTTTCTTGGGGATTTGTGGCAGAAGTTTCAAACCTATAAGAAGAGGTTAACCCCAGTATCCATTTGGATTTTTCACAAAACTGAGTTGTAAAATGATACAACTTACAGTGCTTACAGAGCGGGACATCTTGGATATTAAAAACTCTGTTCTAAACCAAGAACATTCTCTTAAGTTCCCATGCAACATAAACTCCTAGGTCTATTAACACTTCATCTGCCTCTTTAAACTCAGTTCTTTTCAAAGATGTGCATACACTTCTCTTCTGCCCCCTCACTGGCACTTCCTAGAGTTCTAAAACCCTCACTCCACCTTCTACAGTTATTTCGTAAGACATGACAATCTGTCATCAGACTTTCCCCTTCACATACTGGTTCTATTTTATACTTACAGACTGTCTGATGCAATAGTGTTCTTTAGGAACTATTTCTCTCTACTCAGCAGCTACATTTGTTTAAAAAAAAAAAGAGAGAGAAAAAGAAGTTGGCCCATTTTATTTTCAAATTCAAAGCTTCTCTTAACAAATGCATGATCTGGCTCCAAATTCAACAAAGCACTTAAGCTTAAAGATGCTACAACAAGACACTTTGAATCGATTCAAGGTATATTTCTCTACATCAGTTAACATGAGACATAAAATAAGAATTAGGCAAGGCTGATGTAATATAAAGGACTTATTGAAAGGATTTTGTAATACATGTGATGATAAAACAAACACTTTATAGTCTTCTTAGGTGAGAGATTATATGGAGGCATGGACAACCTCCTGTGCACAAGATGGACTACGTAAATTGTCTGTACATCAGATTATTTTCCTCAGTACTATTTCCTCTTCCCCAAGCACTGAATGCACTCTGCTGCTTCCTACCATCCTGACATAAATGACAAACACCTAAAATATCTTTAGAATACCGTAACTAGGAAAAAAGTTTACCTAAAGCTATTTGAAGGACCTCAACACATAACTGAAGTAAATTTTAAAGTTCATTTATTTTTATGTCTTAATTTGTCTATTCCCTGTAAGGTTGAAGTGGAAATTTTAAAATCAGTTTTTTAATATAGGCTTTGTATCACATATCCTCAAATCATTCTTTCTTCACACAAAAGAATCTGGTTTTGCATATCCAGCTTGAGTAAAAAGCTACCAGTTGGTTATGTAAGCGCAGCACATGGAACACATGCCAAGAATTGCTGGCAACACATTAGTGACTAAAAACATGCGAGACCTTTCAGAAATTTCTATAGCTGTGTGTAGGATTCCTTCCTAGCAATTGTAGAATGCATTTTAGGAGTAAGTGCTAACAGACCTCACAAGAACAACTGAACCTAAAGACTTAATCTTTTATTCAGAAGTGTGAGAGAGCTCCAAGAAAACGGGGAGGGAGGGAGGTCTAGACAGACAGGATTTTCACACCAGATGCATACCACACACAGACACACACACAATAAAAAAGATTCACAGATGCTTCTGAGGAATAGGATCCATGGAAAATGAAAGAAATGCCATCAGTAGAGCTGTGCTGATTAATGCTTAGATGAGGCAATTGCTGTAAGGAATTGAAAGACAATCTCATTCAAATTTAGTTTTGCTGCACATCTGGAATATGGGTTTTTTTCCCTCTCTTTAATCTGCATACTGTCAAGTTAGCCTTCTTATTAGAATGGCTAGTAAGCGATAAAAATATGTTTCCTTAGTATAATGTAACAGAATGAAAAAGCTGAATGGGCCAGCTTTGAGGCTTCTATCTCTCTTGATACAGTCCTGTAAGCTTTGCCCCTTTTTTTAACCTCATAAAGAGGAAAAAATGCGACTTGTAAGTAAGAGGAGTAAATTTGCTCCTGAAACCAAGAATGCAGCTACCAAAGCAGAGAAATGTGGAAAACAATGGAGTTATAGTTCCAGCTTATTGGAGTACCTACTCTCTTGAGCCAAACTCAACTGTATTTGTAGCCCATGTTTTAATAAAGCAGCAGTTTGAAGAGCTGCAGAATCACATTTTTATGCTCTTCTTACCAGAATGAGTATTTTCTTTTTTGTAGTTCAAATGAAATTTGCCGACTGCAACCTAAGAATGGTATGCTACTATTCTGGAATAATTCTTGAGTTTGACCTTAAAGAAAGTCCACACAGGCTGTGAGACAGTCCTCAGGCCTGTTGTTAATACTATTACACAGACAAAACCGCAGTTAAATTCTGGGACGAATGTGAATTTTGCCTTTTCTCCTTAGCAATTACTTAATCATCTACTATGGAAGAAGACCTGAACATCTCCCTGACTCCCAGAACAGCAGAGATGCCTTGTGTTGCACCTCTTACAGATTATCAAATTCTGTGGCTGTTTTCTGAGCATCCGCTTATTCCGCTGTCTCAGACTAGGACTACTGGGCAATTCTGAAGCCTGAATGTTGTATACTCACATGTCTGTAACAGGAACAGAAATGTTCTCTTCCAACTGATTTAAGCATTTTAATTTATTTTAATACCCCAAAACAGATGTGTAACATAATTTTGATTATACTAAAAAGTGATTAAAGCTAGATGCTGGAATAAAAAGAAACCATTAATGCTCCATTTCTCTAGTTTCATTTAATGATAAATCTAAAGCAAGCCCCATTGCTTGTGGGGTAGGTTCCTAAAAATCCTGTAAAACCTGGTATAATGATCCTTTTAAATCATCATGTTACTTTTATAGAACATGGGAAAAAAAATACAGCTTTCCTAATTGTAAAATTATTATTATTTCATAGTTACAATCACAAACCACCATTCTAACAACCTGGTATTATCTATGCACTAGGGGATGTTCTTCCTAAGAAGGGAAGTAACGCACAGCCTCTATGCTAGTGATGGACAACTTGGTTTGGCTCTTCATAGTAGCAGTACAGACAGCTTTGCCTTAACATGTTCTGCTAGCCTAGCCTTGTTTTACTAATGCTTCCACATTGATACTCTAACTACATTTTGAAGTTCGAGTAATTTTTGATTGCTATTATTGGTACTGAGTCCATTTTATTAACTTAATTCAGTGAAATATCACAGAGATTGCATCAATAAAGCAATATTAACTGAGTGTTTCCATAAGATTCACTGTGATAAAGTACTAGTATAACATTTTCTTGATTTACAACTTTATTTCAGTATAAAATCTCTTTCAACTTTAGTTTCTACTCCTTAAGCCTCTCCTGCTATATTGTTCAAATATTACTCCACTTACATTTATTGCCTAGATTTCCTTTTACCCTCATCATTTGGTTGCAGAGGTACTGCTGAACACCTACTACTTCTGAGGAAGAAACTCAGTAATTCTTATTTAGGACTTGTTCAGTCCTTTCTTGTGTTTTGCCTCGATCATTTACTTCTCTTTTCTTTTTGTCTCATGTTATATTTTTCTCTTTGTCCCTCTGTATTTGCTTCTCTTCATTCTGCAATGCAATGTACTTTCTTTCCTATCTGTTTAGTCAAGAACTCTGAATAGACTGCCTGATCTGGATGCAGTCAGTCTTCTCTGTTCTCAACAGTGTGACAAGCACATTAACTGCACCCCATAGGTCAATCAACTCAGGAATGTTTCC
>NW_009725870.1:28626-39617 GCF_000703405.1 Apaloderma vittatum | reverse complement strand
ACGAAGCACAACCTACTCTGCTTTCAGTTATTCCGCCACATTCTCCAGAGGCAAAACCCTTCAAAAATACAGTTGAACAAGCAGTTACCTATCTATGAAGTAGCAAAATAATCCTTTCCACATTGGTCATTCTTTGTTATTGTATCTGCACACTGCCACTTGGCAGAATTTGTGCTACATTAACATGCAGCTCTTTATTATGGGTTTTGTTCACAACACAAACTGAATGGAATCATCAGCCAAAATGTTACCTGTAATTTCATGTTAAAAATATTTTTAAGCTGCCAAATGTTAAGTTCCATCTGCATTGATTTAATGCCACTAAATAATCATAACTGTGTACTCCCTGAGGATATTTCAGGAAATTATGTCTTATGAACACTATTACCGAAGAAAAGCAGACTTTGCCTACTTCTTTTAAGATCTGCTTGATTCAGGATACTAAGGACTCAGAATAGGACATTCAAATATCTTTCAGCATTTGAAAGTCCCAGACCTGGTTCAGCAAAAAAGAGCTCACATTTACTTATGGGACATCCAGTATTCAGCCTGTTGTGTCAAATGCAGTCCATTCCACGAAAAATAAATGTTTTCAGATGCGCTGGGTTTACAGCTTTCAGGTACACTTTATCACTTTAAGGTTGGAAGAAAAAGATAAGAGGTAGGATTTCATATCAGATACTACGCTTCCATGAAGTATGCAAGTTCTTTACACTTTTATTCTGAATGCTCTTTTAGTGAAGATAATCTAAGACAGGTTTCTTGAATATTTGAAAATCGGTTAAATATGTGAAAGTTATGAACATTTCATGCCACATTAAGCAGCAAAAACAGAGGAAAAAGTGAAGAGAAAAGGCATTAATAATCTAATTTTTCCACGCTATAGTTATTTATCTTTTTCAGTAAATTAGTGTTGATTTTACACTAAAGATACCAAGTCTTGTGACATCCATGGTATGAAACATAATTGCAGAATAGTTGAGGCTGGAAGGGATCCCTGGAGACCATCTATTCCAAACCTCCTGCTCAAAGCAGGGTCACCTAGAGAAGGCTGCCATGTCCATTTGGATTTTGAATACTTCCAAGCATGGATACTCTGCAACTTCTCTATACAACCTGTTTCAGTGTTTGGTGAACCTCACTATTTATCTATTTTTATTTTTTCCTTCCACTTAAACAGAACCTCTGTTATTTCAGTTTCACCCACCATGTCTCCTCTTTTCACATGATATCACCAAAACCAGTCTTGGTCCATCCTTTTACGCTCCCGTAAAGCATTTACATATACTGGTAACACTCCCCTAAAGACTTCTCCAGGATGAACAACGTCAGCACCTCTCCTTCTTTGTTAGATGCTCCAAACGCTTAATGGCCTTTATGTCCTGCTAGACTCAATTCAGTATGTCTACATCTGTCTTGAACTGGTAAGCCCAGAACTAGGACACAGAACTCCAGATCTGCTCTCACCAGTGCCTAGTAGAGGGGAAGGATCACCTCCCTCAATCTGATGGAAACTCTCTTCCTATCAAAGCCCAGTCTTCCTAATGCAACTTTACTACAGCATGAAATCAAGGTGAGGAACATTTAAACCTCAGGAGCATTAAATGCTCTCCCTTCTCCCAGTTAGCAGCTATTTCTCCGTACTGAACTGATAAATGAGAAATCACCACAATAAAAACAGATTGACAGTTATGACAGGGTGGGATGCTAGAACTTGGAAGCTAGAATTTCTACTGTGCTGGCTCGTTTACAGCTCAAACTCTCCCAGAAATCAATCTTTCACAGAAAAACACGGAAAATACTGTAACAGAAAACACGCTATAAACGCAAGGAACCTAGCTGTAGCATACCACTTTTTTTTTTTAATTTGTGAAATTATATTTTAAATTTATGTTAATATACACTGTAAGTTTAGCTTCAATGACAATTTAGTAAAATAACAGAAATATCAAGACACAGGCAATTTAATTTATTTTACAAGATCAGGTGACAAGCCTTCAGGATTTTTTCAGCAGAAAACAGAAAAAGACCAGTAGACCTTTTTACGCTAACCTGTATTCAGTGAGTAAGCTCAAACATGATAAAACCAGAACATCCTCTAGTCAAATGAAATGACAAATGTCCAGCACAAATTGGCTTTTCTACTGAGAAAATTCCAAGAGCAGAAAGCATAGTTAGAAAAAAGTGTAGACAACACTTTTTCCCCCTCCCCTTTTAGAACTTTGAGTAGTTCTAAACTACTGAAAGACCAAGTTACGAGGCAGCAGCCTTTGAACTGGGGAGCAAGTGTCAGCTTTGTTCAGCATATTTCTCAGGTCCTGTACTGTAATCACCATCTGCAAACTGGAAGTTTACTGCTAAAATTTTATCAGTGGTTTCAATATAGCTCAGCAAACCTATTTTGAGGAGAAAGAATGATGTGACTTGAATATGAATATAGTAGTCTGCACAATATATAATTGGCTGCTGGACTATTACCATAATAATTATAAATGGCACAACATTAACTAGGAGATAATTTCTGGAGATCTGCTCTCAGAGTCACCAACACTAGATTCCATTCAATAAATATTTAATATTTTAATTTTAATTATGATTTACTATTTGATTTAATATTTAATTAACATGATTAATATTTATGAAGATATGCATTGTGCCTTGGATAGAATATGCAGGTGGTGTAGAGGAAAAAGATATGGCACTCGATACAAGAGAATTATAGTGACAGAGAAACACAAGGAACCAAGTAGGAAACAATAGTGCAGTGTTTGTAAACCTGTGTGTGTGTGTGTACATGCAGACAGGTATTACAAAAACATCAACTATCTGTGTGCATATTGATATACACACATGTACATACCCACATACCTAGACGCATACGCACTTTAGCTCTAGTTACAGTTGGAAGACTCCTGGGCAGGAAAAAAAAAAAAAATCACAGGAAGAAATCCACATTATATAAATAAGGTAATTTAATTCATTAATTACAACTCATGCAAAAAAATAGTGGCTTAATTCTAAAGCACTACTGGGGAAAAAAAAATCCCAGTGATTCCAATTAAAGTCTACATGATTCAGACACTGAGGTGATGTTTTCGGGCATGATGTGGGTGTAGCAAACACACAGAGACAAAAGAGACAAGAAATAAGTACATTCTAACTGAGCAGTAAGACGAAAAAAGTGTGTAGCATTTTTTTATGTCTAGTAAACGTTGACTAGAAAAGTATAAAGATCAACAAAAACACAGATAAACATAAGGCAGACTTCTCAGCAGTTTTCTTCATTTTTATGAGAGCAATGAGACATCGGACTAAAGTCAACGATTTCACTGAAATTGGTAACCACACAGAGTAAATTCTCAAATCAAAAGTTCCTAAATTTAAGCTCCTATATCCTTAGTTAGATGCCATAAGTGGCAAGTTTTCAAGAAAAGCTGTAATGGCAATGAGAAATACATTCTAGCTTGTTAAAAATTTAATTCTACTGAAGACCAAAACACAAAGGGAAAGCACGTCCTTTATAATCCTTTATATGCTTTTCTAATGTTTATCACTGTGGTACGGTCATAATGACATATTTTAAGTAGAGAGAAAACAGAAGTGATGATGGAGAAACTGTTCTAGCCAAGGCAGAGGCTTGATGCGTCCCTAGAGCAGAAGCAGACTAAGATGCAATTAATAGGCTTGTCTTAAGCCTAGACCAAAGAACACTAAATCAGCCTAATTACCGAGAATACATAAGGATTTTCTAACATTTTTACAATATGAATAGCAAAACCAAGCAAAAAACAATTCTGTAACACAGCTAAGCATATATATATTTATATATACATGTATGGTAAAAGAGCATACAGAGATTTTTTTGTACAGCTGCGCAAATGGCATAAAGAAAATATCTGCAAGCAGTAAAACCTGCACAAAAGACAAAGCACGTAGAGCTGGTAGGAAAGATGTCCAGGGAAACCAAAATTATCTTGCAGAAAAAGCAGAAAGCGTCTCATAAAACCAGAATAACCCTGCAGAATAAGCATGAAACATGCCTAGCCAGAATTCCAGGACCCCCAGATAAACCGAACTATGACAGGATGGCATCAGAAGCATAAAGGACACTAAGGACAGAGGAAAGACGGGGGGAAAAAATTAGTCTCCTCCAGTTCCAGCTTTTCTTGTTGAAGAGGTCTCAACTCCGATCAACTTGACTTCTGTGACTAAGACTACTGGGGACAATAGCCGTCAGTGCTAACCACACAGCATCAGCTCATGGGTTTTTTTTTTCCTACTTGACTAGTTTATAAGACTGTTAAGGAGTAACACTCGGAACATATGTTGATAGTGATCGACAGTGACGAAGAACCAACCATTGGCAATGTGTATTGTTACTGAATATCCACCTGATCAAATGCTGCTTTGAAGCTGGCCTTATTCATCAGCTCTCTAAAAATGTTCCCATCACCGTGATTTCTAATACCCCCATACAAAGGCACACAGATGTAATACATATATTCACACATGCATATGTTCAATTAGAACACTTTCCATGTTTTTACCCAATGATAACATTCTGTCATGACTGGAAAAATCCCATGGAGTTTGCTACCAGGTTGAAACAGTTACTTAAAAATTGTTAAAGCTAATTATAAGCTTTTCAAATTTTTACCCCAAATAAAAAACTGAACAGGGATAAGGAACTGTGGAAATGGAACATTGGAATAATGAGTGTTTCAGCACCACATGAGGCAGATAGACAAGCAAATAAAATCTCTATTCTTCAGAAATATGAACTCACTTTAAAAGCAATGATCCCTATCCACATCAATGCAAAGTAAGTCACATCTGTTTGTAATTGAAAAATGAAATGCAGAAAAATACAGGACAGTTGAAATTTCATCTGCTACATTATTATGAAATAGCACTGTACTTCAGTTTGTTGAGTTTTTTTTAACTGGGTCAGTATGTTGCCAATATACGTGTAGCACGAGCCTAAGCTGAGGTGAACTCACAAAATGTGACATTTCAGCATTGTCGGAAGGTAACACGAACATACGTCCTAGTACTCGGTGCATGCCCTGTGGCAGTATGAGGGGGACACTGGTTACATGTAGCAACTGCCACTTTTCTTCAGAAAGGGGAGTCTCCTTTGGCTCAGAAGCAGAAAAGGCAGCATTCACTGGAAAGAAGGGTTTCATTCCTAGCCCATGAACGTAACCTTACCTTATCAGTAACTAGTGCTGTATTCGGGTTGTCTTTCAAGCTTCTAAAAAATCCGTGGTAATCTTTGTCTAGAAGTGTCAGAAGACCTTCACATGCTTCAGAACATGTAATTTTCTACAGTTAACATTTGTAAGGTCAG
The DNA here is from genome assembly GCF_000703405.1 of Apaloderma vittatum. NCBI lineage: Eukaryota > Metazoa > Chordata > Aves > Trogoniformes > Trogonidae > Apaloderma > Apaloderma vittatum. The sequence continues at coordinate 34,267 of NW_009725870.1, read as the reverse complement.
GTTGACAAGCATAAAATGAACTTTGTGAATACATAGTAATAGCTTCTGTTTTCACTTGGGAAAACACCAAACTCACTTAGGTTAATGTTTTCCCAAGGCATACTTAACATATGTTATCTAGTATTTGATTCATGTCCAATTGGAATGTTCCAAGTACTTAAACTAATTACACTTGTAATTCCAACCATTTTAAAAATCAAAACTTTGCCTTAAAAAACCACAACAGATAATGAAATCTGATAACAGTTTCAAACTGCCATGATTCTTGAGAGACTTATTTTCATTTCATGACCCTGATCTCAGAGCATGGTATAGGTTACAAGTGCTGGGCCAAACACTGAGGTTTTTTATATCATTAATTTTCCCTTGATTTTTCAGATGACATTTGGGAAAAAATACCCAAATAAAATACTTCCTTATCCTAGTCAGATGACTGAAATTCCCTTAATTCTACTCACACTCTCCTTTCTGTTTATATATGTAGACTTTTACTAACAACATAGATGTTTCTTTAACTAAAGCATACATATTTAACTCACTTAATCTTTCCTCCTAAATTTTTCTCTTACTCTCCTGTTTTCTAAACTCACTCCAATTTCCCCAAGAAGCATGAATCTCAAAGTATCACTAGATAAGGAGCAACTTCCAGCCTAGGCCATTCTATGACTCTGTGAACTTGTTGGAATTGACTTCTCATAAATTATAGGAAGATAGCCACTACTGCATGTATGGTTCTTAAGAAGTAAGCATAATGCCTCAAAATTTTGGTCATAAGATCACTTTGTATTAATTGTATTCACTTGTGAATGTGAACACTTGGGATGGGGTGCCAAAAATTCAGTGGAATTATACAGAACAACATTAAGTGGGGATATGCAGGAAAGAATGATACTAACACTTAACACTTTTCTCATTTTTTAGTTTTTCATTCATAATAAAACCAATATATACATAGAGAGAACAGAATATTAATATACATGTACTTAGAAAATTAAAAATATGAGTATGTGGTGTGCAACAAAATAAAGGGAAAAAAATTTGTAGAATGGTATATCATGCCCATATTGGCTTAAGATAACTAGCAAAGGCAACAGCGTCTGTGAAAATGTGATGGAACAGGCAAATAATCATCCTGTTAAATTTGTACCCTGATTGTTACAGCAAACCGGCCTGTAACAGGAGAAAATCCCATGCACCGTATGTCATCAGTAAAATCTTAAGTCCATAATTTACATGCTCAAAACTTCAAATAGATCCAGTTCTTCTTGTCTAAAGCGTAAGCTAGAAAGTGCAACAATTTATTTCTTCTCACAGAAAGAAAATCATATAAGAACTAAAGCGAATACCACAGGTCTCACAGCATGAAACAGCTACAATTTTACAGCAAAAAAACATGAGAGCTAGATGAAGGATTGAATTTTAGTCATATCTGTGTGGTTCAGAGCACTGCTTTGGAGCACAGATGCCAAAATTAATAAAAATGCATAAGATTTTATTCAGACAATGAAAAATAAGAACTGCTGAACTCTTACTTTCAGATACATTTATGCAATGTAAGCAACCTGGAATAAGATATGAAAAGCTGTCCTCACAGAGATATGACTGAAGTAAATATGGCAATTCACACTAAAACGTAAGCAATTATATTGCCATTTCAGAAAAGGGAGAAAGAATAAACAAGACAGACTAGATTTTAAAATGCTTACAACTTTTTAAGTGAAAACCCAAAATTGTACTGTAGTAGCAATCTTGCTACAGTAAGTTTATTAACACAGTTAACTCTGAGAACCAAGAAGAAAAGGCTTTAAATAGCCACCCACGTTATATCTCGGGATTTCTTTTATATGCTTAAGTTTCTCAAAAACTTTTGGGGTTTGCCTCTAAGAACCTCAAATAAACTACTCAATAACTATGCCTTTTGGAGGTAATGCTGCATATAAAGAACTACAAGTTTTATCATCTTTTAATTTTTTCCTTATACTCTTGTCAATAAAATTATATAACATCCTATCAGATTAAGAAAACAAAGCAATGAAATATGGAGAGGTTCACTAAGTGTTTTCATAACAAGCAACTCTGGTTAGCAGACTCAGGAGAATGATGGCATTCTCTTCTGCCATGTCAGTGCAGCTATTGCCTGCGAGTTATTTATACTCCTCTAACCAGGGCCAGTGTCTCAACAAGGGTAAATCGAAGTGAATGAAGCTATACTATATTATAACTGCTAAGGATCTGTTATTGAATGCTTAAGTCAGTTATTTTCAAATGGCAAATTAACCACTGAATTTTGCCTTTTTTTAATCTGATCATGAATGTAAAAATGTCTGGAACCTGGTCATAGTTTTTTTTAAGTGACTAATCCCTGATGTGCATTTAGAGATTCAAAATACAGATGAAAATTTTTACAGTTGGAAATGAAACTATAACTGATTAAGCTAGTTCGACTACTCCAGAGGCATGCATTTCAAATTATATAGTTGTTCCTAATAATCAGAGCAAGTACTAACATGATCAGACACAGAAGTGATGCAATCAGAGCACCCTGTTAAATAGTCACCTTGCTCCCCCTAAGATTTCATCGTCCTCTTTCTAAATCTTGGAATAAGAATGACCTACTTTGGAAACTTCAGAAGTGAAGACATCCCTACACCAGCATACAATACATCAGTTATTCACTGACCTGACCTGTTCTGAGAAAGGTCTTTTTCACTTCCTCAGCTACAGAAGTAGCTGTCAAAAGGATATATTTTAAGAGAAGTTTTAGAAATTTACACCCCTCTTGACTCCCTATTGAAGTTCACAATACTAATTTCTTCAAATGTACGATGTGGTTAAACAGTTGATAGTTGCAATTTTAATTCAGATTTGGGAAAAACAAGATTAAATTCTTCAGAGAGATTCAGGATCAAATGCTGTACTGTAGCCAGAAAAATATTAAATTTGGAGGGCAGCTAACATCATGAAGAACCTTTCTATCCAGTTTGTTTCTGCCTCTTTTACTGTTACCACCTGGTGATTATCTCTGAAATGTACCAGTCAACTCACCCTAAAACTAAAAGAAAACTCATTCAGTTGGAACAGATGAAGAACAGTATGCAGAATTTTAGTAAATACGTAGCAGCTTGCTTCAGCAATAGCCATTTTGTAGAATGCTTTGAAGTAATTTTAAATTCAAGTTACTACAGTACACAAGATTTCGTATTACCTTTTTTTTCCTCTCCTGTTAAGATAGCCCATTAGTAGCTTTAGACTGCAACACTCATTTTTTCATTGCATTGAAAAGATAGGTCTTGTTCTATTAAAAAATTTCATTTCAGTGACTCTTGGACGTAAAATATGCGATAGCTTAAGTAACAGAAGACCTTTAAAGGTCCCTTCCAACCCAAAGCATTCCATGATTCTATATAACTTGACAGATGCATGGAACTTCAAATAAATTATTTCTAGAGGAAGAGACAGAGTAACTAGAAATACATCACGGCCATCTGAATCAGGTAACAATCACATGGAGCTCAGACATATCTTGAAAAACTGAAGAGAATTATCCTGTTTAGTGAAGGAAATGCTACAAACTTCCAAGCTATCCAGAAACCTAAAACAACAGTCAAAGTATTTTTAAAAAAAAAAAAAAAAGTTGACAGTTATATCAAATGAAGAGTGAGATGTTAAAAGAAGATGATAACATGATTTGGGTCAAAATGCATTTTTTAGAAGACAAAACTAAACACTGCAAAAATTTACACAGAGTACTTAACTAATACATCAGGGAAATTATTACAAATGTTTCATAACTCAATGCAATAAAAATGTGGCACCTGTATCATATGAGCAGCTTGTATAAAGCCAATAGATGCAAGACTTTTTCTACATAAAGTAGAAGGCAGCTTTACTACATGAGATGTTCTGAAAATGCTTTACACATCAGTCTCTGACTCATTTTCCAATTTAAAAAAAAAAAAAAAGAAAAAAGAGGTGAAAAAAGATACAGCAGTGTAGAAGAGGTGTCTTCTATTTCACCTGCCCCGTCTTTGCGCACTCCTATTTATCACTGTATCAGTAAAGATCAGTGAAGATTTATATCATAATTCTGTTTCTGTATTTTTTAAAGGAAGAATATAACATTTTGGACAACAAAACAAAATTTGTTTTGTTTGATGTACTTTTATCTGTCAGTCTATGGAATCAGTGTGGTGACCATAACCATACTAAGCATCCTTAAACAGTTTAAATTTCACAAAGGCAACATTAAAGTGTTCTTCTATATTAGCTGATAACTTATAAAATAAGGTAAAGCAACTAAGTTGTTCTTCGCAGTTAGTAGAGAATACTTATTTAATATTTGTCTAGAATTCCTTAACAACTGAAAGAGAAAACCAGATATTTAAGCAATATTCATACCATCCTGAGAGAAAATGCCTGGAATATGTCAGATGAACAGTCCTTCAGAAGGAGGTACTTATTTATGCTGATTGTACAGTGTGCTTAGATAACAGGCTTGGATGCAGACATCTACATTATAGGTACCTGAGGCAGATTATATGAATTTCAGTCTTTTGCATCTGGTTTTCTATTATATTACAAAAAGTACTACCTATAAAAATCTCTTCAGCACTCAATCTTCATAAAAAGTCTAACACCTGCAAAAAAGGTCTCTAAGTAAAACCTGTATTTTTGTGTAACCTACATCTGTAACAGCACCTTTAATATGCTTTAAGTTGCTATTATTCATGTACAAGTCACAGAGCTGATTGGAGGTAGTTGGCTTTGCTAGGAAATCGTAAAATCCTTGATATCCTGACTCATGCATTTATTTTCATTTTTGCTTATGAAAATAACAGAAAGACTCTAAGACCTAAAGAACTGGGCTTTTTTTCTACTTTCAAAAGCTGCTTTATAAATGCTGATGTTTCAAACACTGTAATTGTTTGCTACTCCTGTAATTTTAATCTTAGCAAAGATTAAAGCCATTTTATGCATTACTACGTAAACTCTAACTACAGTAAAAAACAAAGACTACCACCTGTTTTCCCTTTATCCACAGATCTTAGAGTCCAAGGAGTTTGATACAAGTCCCACTGGCAGGGTAATGAACCTTTTTTTGTAATAATATAGATGAATTGGTTGTGAGCCTTCCAACTTCATGCTGAGAACTTTTTGCAGCACTTTCGAGTTTTCTTTATTCTGGTCAAAATAGCTTGTTTTTCCTTTTCTACTAATTGCAGTAGCTAGTACAGCTATTTTGTTTTGTTTTTCTTTTTAAACAAGTTGACGCACTATTCCTTCAAGATATTTCAAGTTACTTGAATTATCTTTTTCTGTTTGATCTACAGAAATTTATTATGTATACTTTTGTATTTTATTATTAAACTTCATTTCTGCAGATTTTTTTATGAAGGCTTATTAGAAGCTGAGACCCATAAAACCAAGTTATCTTTAATAGCAAGCACATCCAGCACAGCAAGCTGTCAATTATTCTCTGATTTTTGTAAGAAGGGCATTCAGGCTTTGGTTAAACCATTTTTTCCAAATGTAGCCAAGTCTCTCCACCTGTGCAGCGTGTGATTACAGAGGTACGTATCAACCACTACTCCTTTTCACCCAGAGTCACACAGCTAGCAACAGAAGATCCAGAAATAGGCCA
>NW_009725870.1:0-28595 GCF_000703405.1 Apaloderma vittatum | reverse complement strand
AGGAATGGCACATTGCAGTAGTTGGAAATTCACTACTGTAGCACACTATAGAGAGCAACATCAATGCAAGAATTCCAAAAATTCAAACATACTTTCTCACATTCAAGCATCATTCCAGAGAACCCAGGTGGTTTTTTTTGAATGGCATATGCTTGACTAGATGTGTCGCTATTCCACGTTTCCCTGTCCTTCTGACGATATTGATTAAAGCACTTTCATTGGTTTTCCTTTGGTGTTTTGTCAAACTTCAATATTCATAATACATCAATAATGAAAGGACACAAAATAATGTAAGAGGGATTTTGCGAGAGTGAGGAGCTTGCACTATTTTGTGACTAATGCATTACGTGTACTGAAACATCAACAGGAGATTCTGAATAAGAAAAATGTATTAGTGACATTTTTTCTACGTTAAAACCTTCAGGGAGGACCTGAGGGGAACGTAGGTTCAGAAACAGCAAGTGTGGCCAGAGTTTTCACATGACTGAGATCTGAGATAACCTTAAGGGAACCAATTCAAATACTGGCAGCTACTTCCTCAAATAGGCTTTTAAAAGTATGCTAAGCTAGACTCCTAAAACAGGTATTTGTTGAAATTGCAAGCCAGAAGACTGTCCTAACTTTCTACTTCTGTGTTAAACCCAGATAAAATTGTTGCCATGCTGCTCAGGAAATATAGGGACTACTTTCTCGCGGGTTTCTGAGGCTGTAACATATTTTAAAATAAGTAAGAGGTAAAGTCATAATCTCAATTTTCTTCTCTCAATTGAAAGCAGAACTCGGCTGATAAGAAGAAGCACAGCAGAGTCTGGAGGAATATATTCTGCATTCTTGGGAGATTCAGGAAAAATTATACAGCACAAATTATCTGAGAGCTGTCACTGTACACACACTGCAAAGCTTCAGTTCAAATCACCTGCATGAGGCAGTATCATTACCAAATTATCAGCTACGGTTTACAGCCAGAGGTTTCACTGCCACATAGAATTGGCACATTGTGTTTCTATTGTGTTGCAGGGTTTCTTTTCTGAGAACTATCCAAGAACTAAAAAGAATGAATTCAGCAGACCACCACTACTGTCTCCTATAACCTTCTCTGTGCAAGGTCTCAGTATAATTCATGTTTACAACAGAAAGACAACTCTATCAACCAGTAAGAGAAATACAAGTGAACATTACTTGCTCCATTTTTGCTCTAATTTAGATGGGTAACACTGCCTTTGAATTCAGCTGGCTGTGGATACTGTTAGCTGTTATCCCCGCTGTCTCTGATGAAACCCCGACAGGACAACAGAAGAACGTTTCCATCAAAGTCACCATGCTACACAAGCAGCAAAGATCCCAGAGCGTCTCATATTTAGAAAATGAGCAGCTACAGGAACGCTTCCACAACAGACCCTCAAAAGAATTTAACAAACATTGTCAAATTCACTCTCATTGTGTCAATTTTAAAACATAGCAGACTTTTACCTTTGAGTTTTAAGCAATCTCTAGGACCCTATTAAAGAGATAAGGTTCAACTACTCTGATTAGGGGGTTCTTAAAGCTTCCTCAGGGAAGCTGTCTCCAAGAGTAAGAAGGTTTGTCCAGGACTCGGCATATAAGGAAGCAGAGAATGCATTGCATGGCACTTGTTTAAACTGGTAACCAGTGATCCATTAGGCTTATTAAAACATACTGATCTAACAGGATTCTAAACTGTGAGATCAATATAATCAAGGTATGCTGTGCAGACCAGGGGCACTCTCATCGTTAAATAGGGGAAATGTCACATCCATGCAGAACAATGAAAGGGTCCTAAACTGCATGATTACATTTAGTTGTAGTCCCTTTACACTTGTAAAACCTCAAATTCATACATACTTTGCCCCTTTGAGGACTGTGGTTCCTGTCTAAATACAATGAAGATATAATATGCACTTTTGTCTCTAAAAGTGAAATTTATAGATGCCTATCACAATTTCAGCAAGAGAGAATCATTCTCCTCAAACATATCTCCAGAGTTCCTTGGCTAACCTCTTGTCTAATCTGTATACACAGAAGTAAGTTACATACATAATTCCTTTTTTTTTTTTACAGTTGAACAGAGTTTAGCTTCAATTCCCATGCTTGCATAGAATTATCATTCAATGCATATACTGAAGTAAAGTTTACCCACCAATCTGCCAGACTTAGTTAACAATGGGTTTATTACCATATTAAATATCAGTCCTTTCACATGTGCATTTATGTTCAGTAAAGAGAAAAGATCAAATATGCCCAAGAAGAATGCTTCTCAAACCGACAGGGTACACAGACCATCTTTTGGAAAATATATTCCCAGCAACACATACCAATCCAAGTATCTACATCATATGGCAGCATAGTAATAAAAACACCTGACCTGTCAGATTCTCTTCAGAACTTAGTATTCCATTAAAAAATGTGGCAGTCTGAACTCATTCTTCAGAAATTCATTATCAATATGCCTGCTTCAATAAATGGTGCTTGCCCAGTATTTGGAGTGAAAACATTCACGAAGCTTATGTTTGAAAATCAGCAGTCGAATGTTGACATGAAATTTCTGATTATGTTAAAAATAAAAAACTACATGTTCATTTTTGCTTTCTTTTCAGGTTTAAAAAGTTAACTAAGGAAAATGCCAAGCATATGCTGTTATTCAACTGCACGTTATTCTGGTTTGCAGTTAGAACAGATACGCCTGTGAGCTTTGTGACATTGCTGTTTCAAGCTCTCCTTTGGTAAGTGCTGCATTACCTTACATTATCCAGGTAAAACATATTACTCAAAGGTTAACCTTGTTAAATTATGTTGGTACATGTCATTTTCTTATTCTAGCCACTGCTAATACCACAGACTTAAATTTCTCTTGGGTCACATTCTATCCTATTGTAGTCAGACAGAATTTCTGTAGGACATGCCATGGTACAGCAACCAAAAGGAGAGAGATAGAAGTCCATACTTTGCAAAGAGCTCGTGTACAACACGAAGTTAGACATGCAGCTAATTTGTATGCAGCTGTTACTGAATATGTATTTCATTTTACATTAATGCCCTTCTATACCTTGTCAAACTCACTTATATTATCTTCTTAAAATGAGATTGAAAGTATGCCCCTAAGAGCAGAGACTGCACCTTGGTTTTGTATTTGTATCACATTTAGCACAGTATACCCCAATTCTGATTACTCTACATACTGTTTAAAAAACAGGCAGCTGTCCTAAACGTGGGTGTTTAAAATATGTAAACATATTTGGTTTTTTTAGAATGCATAAGGTGGGGGAGAAGCAACCTCAGTTTGCTTCATTGCATAAAAGGAATTAGAATTGCTTCCTTCATAGTAAGTAGAAGTGTGTTATTTTTGTTTTTAATCATCATCTTGTCTTAATTATCATCACAATCTCAGACTGAAATTTTGGGGGGGGGGGGGTGTTTGGAGGGGTTTTTTTGTTTCTTCTTTTTAACATAATTTTTCAGCCTGCAAGTATTTTAAATCACAATTAAACCCTGATATGCAATAAGCATTTTTTCCATCTTAGCCTGTTTTCACCTCAGTCTTATTTATGTTTAAAACTCAGACACATAAGAGAAATGCACACACTACGATAGCATTAGTACTTGCTTGTTAGTGTTATTACAAGTTATATATATATATAGTTAAAATTTCACACTAAGTATATCGTTTACTGCCTTATAATAACTATGCAACACCTCCTTAAAGTAAGAAGAGAGACCAGAAAAACACAGGAATTCATGTCAAACTGTGTAAGATATTTTTCTAGCTACTGCAGCTTGGCAGGCTCCACAGGCAGTTCTAATAGCCTGGAAATTGCCTCAGGGTCTATCACTGATGATGACGAGCTTTTTTTACTGCTTCACTCTTAATCAGTTTTTTACTTTGATTAGTCACTTTTCTTTCCTCAACAGAGCTACTACAGATAAAAATAAACAAAATGTGATGTCCAAAAATTATAATAGTTCTTTTTTTCTAGATAAATTACAGCTGAGTGGACTTCTCCAGGTGTGTGTGAGAACAGGAACTGAGACTCAAAATTTACTTCAGTTGAAGAGATAATGGAGTATGCCTTGATAAATCCCCCTATAAACATGGCAGAAAGACTATAGTTCACACATGTTCGTTAGGGTGGCACAATTTTTCGTCTGGTACAGATAATGTTGAAGCAAAGGTCTGTTGCTGGATGCTGAGCAGGAGGTGGTGTGCGAGGAATAGAATTAGGGGTTTGGTTTTGTTTCATTCTTTCTGTTGGTTAAGCTATTTCCTTTTTGTATTTTAAGCTATGTGGAAACCTATGTGTGAACATTAATGCTAGCAGCCTGCTGCACGTATACAGACTGATGTAACTGAACTGCACACAGATAATATGTAAGAATACAACTGGCAGGATTTGCCATTTATAGGATTGAGTCACACTCACACAAAGAGATAGATTTTCCCTACCAACTTAAGTAACAACGATGGGACCAGTTCTCTGTCTGAGTTGCTACATGTCTAGAATTTGAGAAAGAGCAGATTTACCTCAAATATCCAGAACAGTGAATCCTTCACTTTTCCATGGATGATCATTCTCCACATTTCAGTTTTTCTAAGCAATTTCTCTGGGCAGAGATTCTCAAAAGCTAAATTTGAGGCAACGTCTCATGCCAAAACTCTAAACACAGCCACTCAGTCTCCAAGCCTCTCACATCGTTCTAGCAAGAAATGTGCTTTAGTTTTTCTCTGCTCACAACTAAAATTGACAACTACACCTATTTCATATTCTCAGGCTTTGACAGGAATTACTTGACCTGTCCTCAGCTAGAGCCAACAGTAATACAAATCTGGCTAGCCACTAGCCATTGAAAAGACATGCTCCCATTACTTTATAAAGCATTACTTTATAAATGCCTTATCCCTGTTTCCCCCAGGATTCCACATATATAAAATTCTGCTACTGTTTAGAACCGTCTTTTGTTGGTAATCAGTACTGTATGTCCTACAGTAATGCAAAGGGCTGGAACAGTGTGAAACTTTTTTTTTAATAAACAAATACCCAATTCCTTTATGAGTTAAGTAGTCTTTCATTAGCTAACCTCACTTGACCAGAATAACTGGCATAAAAATTACACATCTCTGTGTTTAGCTCTACTTGAATAAATGTGAACAATGTCAGTGTTAATTAAATGTAGATCAAGAGCTATCATTTCACTACTCAAAATGTAAATTTTCCTCAAAAAGAATTGTAAATAAGCAGTTACTGCTTTGTACTGTACAAAACTATAATTGGACAAATCTTCAGAATCAGAAAGCCAGTGTCAAAGAGCCTTTAACAAATTACAGTAGGGTTGAAGAAGGAAATAAATACAGATATGCTCTTTCCTCCTATTAATAGAGAACAGGGTGCACTGTAACTTGTTAGCAAATTAATTTCAAAAAGGAACCTAACGCAGTCCCAAAATCCTGTCCTGATTCCACCTCTCACATGTGGCCATATTTTCAAAATCGCTGACACCTATGTCGGTACAGTCATTGCCATGGAATTATTCCATGCATGATCACAGGGTCTCTCTCCAGAGCCGGGTGTTTTCAGCCACTAGGTGCTGCTGTCGTTAGAGGAAACAGAACGACGAAAAAGAAAACTCGGTGACCATTTCATGACATGAATCTGTAGTTTTAGTATTCACTATCTGCTCCACTATATCCCTTGTAAAACGGCTCTTTTTTAAAACTTCACCCCAGGCTTAGCATGAAAACTGTTTCCACTGATTTCCTTTAGTCTAGGCTGTGGCAGATCTTTCATGAGATGCTAAAGACGACATGAAATCTGATTGTGCTCTAATGCTTGCTTGCTTGCCTTTTAACGCATAAAACTATTCTGAAAATTTTTACTTTTATATATACATTTTTATATATTTTTTATATATACATTTTAAAGGATTTAGCAATTTTGTGTGCACTTGAGTTTTTAAGCAAAAAAAACTACTCGATCAACATTTTCAGAGATTACATAACTTTAAATAGCCCAAAGTACTTTCTTATCTCTTGCCAATTTCAATCTTTATGTAAATTCACCAGAAGTCCTGTAATGTCATTCCACCACAAAATCTTCCCTTTATAGAATTCACTGCTCATAAAAGGAATCACTTTCTTACTTAGTCTTTGCTTAAGAAATCTACAGAAAAATGACAAATTTAATAATTGGGAACAAACATAGGTAATGTAATATTTTGTTCTGGGATACAACTGAAAAAAAGGCAGACTAATTTCTCTCATCTTCCTGACATGGTTAAATAAAAATAAACTCTTTCTTTTGAAGAAGAATCTTCACACAATTGTTCCCTCAAAACTGTATAGTAAAAGCTAGATAAGTGACCATACCTCTGTGTCTCCCTGGATTTGGGAGAGTTCTCCTGTTTATGTATAAAACAAAGTTACATCACCACAGTTTTAAATCACTGGCCATAACTTAAATCTGAGATCCAAATGGAGATGCATCAATATACACACATACATATATATGCATAGATCCATATAATGTGAATAACTAGATCATACGTATCAAAATAGACATATCAGATACATGAACTTAGAAGCAGATTCAAATTTCACAGTTTCTGCTTTTAGAGTAAGTGATGCTTGGGGCTTAGACTACATCTTACTGCATATACATTTAGTGTGTGGAAAACCAAAACAAAATATACCATAAAATGAGAAAATTCCTATTTATCTGCAGTTAATAGCAATCTGAATTCAGATCATAACCCAGAATCATCTCTATTCTGTCCTCTAAATCTACTCTTAATTTGTACAAAATGGAAGAACCTAGTTATTGACTGAAGTGGCACAGGATGGCAGAGCTCGGCATTAAAAAGTTCTTGCCCCTTGCCCCAAGAACTGCAGTCTAATCCAAACACAAGTTAAGTATAGGACATTAAAGAAAACACAGAGGTGAACTGGCCAAAACTCAAACTTGTAGATTAGCAACCGAACTCAACTTGCCATATATTATTTTCAGTGGTTTTTTTCACTTGTTATTGCCCCACCTTTGCCTCAACTTTGTTCAGTGTTACTCAGTCTTAACCTATATTATGGTTTGTTGGCTTCAGAAGAGCTAGTGCATGTCACTAGTTTAAGACTACATTTTGGGGGCAGGAAAAGAAAATGTCACATTTTAACCAGCAATTATCAGAAGTAAGTAGAAATAAAAGCAACAGGAGGAGTACGAAATGAGGACACAGTACAATTCTTTTTGTATGGAATCTGCATTCAGCACCATCCTTGCTACTTCACAGAAATAAGGGGAATACAGTGCAGAAAATCTGTATTTCATTTAATAACTTGAAATGCATAATAGCTTCCAAAATAGAGATTAGCATTTCATTTTAGAACTATATTCTACCAAAATTGAATAGTTACAGTAACCATATATCTATATAGTAAGATACAACAAGTTAACTGAATTGTTTGGGGTTAGCTTCCACTAAACCTGGCTGGAGCCTCTAAGTAAGAGCAAAAGCAAGCAATCCCATTCCCAAATTGTAACAAAGCCATCAAAAAATCTGTACGGTGTCAGTTAGATGTTTTCCTAGCAGAAACTCCTAATGCTAATATATTTCTGTACTAATGAATATATGGAAATAAATATATTTCTGTACTAATGAATGTGAGCTTTCACTGATCCATTTCACTGTATCAGTAGAAATTGCAACTTTGCAGAACTCATGTAAGAGGTTCTATGGGATCCAGTACACCAGTAACCCAGCAGCATGGACATAGCTTTAGATTAAAAAGTCATAATCAAATACTAGAAAGTTTTAAATGTTTTTTTCAGCATTAAAATTGCCTAGAGAGTTTGTTTCTCAAAGACAGACTTATGAGTACATTCTGAACTGAACTTCAACCCATTTAATTCTGTGTGTTTCTCTCTTAAGAAGAAACAAGTCCTTACCAGGCAAGAACAATGCAGAACATTTCGGGATATCCAAAGCAACTGCTTCAAGCCCTCACCTGAAACCAACTGCCATCATTCTTGAGTAAACCAGAAGCAGCAGCATATACACCTATGCTGTGTCTGTACAAGCTTCCAGGAGGAAATTTATCCAATGGTCAGCTAAATAAATCACTGCTAAGGTAGCTTTGTCCACCGGAGAGCATGAGAACATCAAACTGAAGGCTGAAGCTAGAGGGCTGTAAATAGATTCTCAAATAATACGACTATGAATATTTGGCTTTCAATCACCCATGAAGCATCCCTCATCTGCTACTGCAAGAGGAAGAGCTGTTGCACACTTCCTGTGTTACACTCATTCAATCCAGGACACAGCAAATGCTTTTCAGATAGTTGTCAGGCTTTTGCCTCATTTCAAGCTTCTAAAATGAATTTACACTGGGTAACGCCTGAACAACTATCTGATAGGCAACAGAAGTATAACATGTCTCTCTAATTCACTTTTGATTGATGTTGCTGAGCCTATGGGAATAGGAACCATATGGCTGTGGATGCAGGCAGCTTCATTACTTTATTTATCCCTGTTCATCATGTTGAAGTGTCAGCTCCACCCCATTTGGAGAGGAAAACTGGGAAGAGTTGTCTGGGACTCCTTAAAGTGCTTCCTTTCCTAGCCTCTGCAAATCACTCCGCAAAAGACTCCTCAGAAGGATCTGTCCTGTTCTCCTATCCATACAGTATTAAACGTATTTGAGAGCATGGTAATAAAATGAAATGAGCATGTCAAAGCCCTATTGGGAAAAAGCCTCATTCTTCTCCTGGCTGCTTCACCAAAAATAAAGAACAAGGTGGGTTTTGAGAATTAATCTTACCACCTAACTTGGGTCTTTTGCTTATTTTTTTAAAATATACCAGAACAGGAGAAGGATGGCCTCCTTACATCTCTCTTGTACTCTACCCTCAAGCCCCTGTACCTGTCTTATTTTAAGCAGTTCATTCTACTCCGAATCTTTCAAAGAACCATTTCCTGTTTCCAGGATCCCTTTATATAAAATAATAAAAATCACATCTACAAACTGAAGCCTTTGTCATGACTGGTCTCAACTATTTTACCAACTTCACTGGTTTCACAACCGAAACAGTTGCCATGTACTATTATCTGAGGTTTATGAGCTGTTTTCTTTTGTAAAAAAAAAAGCTTTGTTTTGATTTTGTTGCTCTTGAGTGCAAGAAAATTATGAAGAAAATGAAGCAACAATGGGAACTAGCTGGAGACCCTTCGAAGGCTCCTTAACAAATAAGAAAACCTAGAAACATCACTGGAAGTCATCTGCAACTGCTGATTGCAATTTAATATCTTCACCTCATTTATCCGCATTTTCCAACACTTGCCTTCAAGCCTCTGATGACTGCACAAAAAAGCATGGAAGAGAGCAGGTGGTAGAGATTCAAGAGAAAACTTTTTTTTAAATGGCAACACCGTTTATTGACATGGGGCAAGTAATTTCATCCAACTCTAGATGGCTCAGATTTTCAAACTGAAAGCTACATGCCATTAAACAGCCTTCCCAATTAATAATCTAACAAATTAATATTTATGCACCTAAGCCCCATAAATCTGACAAGTGTAGAATTTTAGTCTCTGCTCTTTCAATCAGATAATCAAAATTGTGAAAATTAAGAACTAGGAAACATTTAGGGCTTCAGACATTCATTTCATATCCATTAAACATAGTGTTAGTCCTTTAATCTGTGTTACTGTTGTCTGTAACACTCCATGAAACATAAAAAAAAGGAGGTTTTCTTGGACTCTACTGGCAAAAGAAAAGTCAGACAAAAAGGAGAAAGGTGTTTTACACTTCTTTCTTGCACAGCAGACAAGCAAAAAAATGGAACACAAATTTGTGTTTATTACCCTTAAGTAAAAGAATATATTTCAGTGCAGATCGTCAGCAGTTGAACTTTGTAGCTCTGCAAAAACTTAGCCTACATTTGGGGTGGTGAAATGGGAATGAGAAGCTCTATGCCCTGCACACTGTAACTAGGTGAATTTATTATGATAACTGCCAGGTCAGTGAAGCACAGTGACTTCCAAATGAATTAACGATGTAATGGAATACCTCAAAGTATTCCATCAATCCCAATGCTGTTCATTTCAGATAGGAAGAGTCAATTCTTCTGCACTCCAGAATGCTGGTTTTAGTCCAAGTTAGATTATGTATTCAGAGCCAGCTCTCTTGTTAAAATTCTTTCTTCCTTTTAAACTATTTTGACCTCCATAAAGTCCTGCACATCTCAGGAAACTGCCTAGCTGGAGGCAGTAATAAGAGGATTGTTTGGAAAAGGTAAGGCAAAAAATTTAAAGGAGCTGTTTCCCCTTTAAAGGAGCTGTTTCCCTGATCTCCCATTTTGTGTTGAACAGTCTAAGTTGTGTTGAACAGTAACAGTCTAAGGTTAGTTGCAAGTGATATGTGCGACATCACTTTTGCCAACAGAATTGCTTGGGAACTGTTTTTAATTACACCCAGAAAATTCAGATCCCCCTGATTTTTCTCACCAGTCAGTACTAACCAAAGTAAAAATCATTTAGCTAACATATAGGTCATTAAATTTTTGGATATAATGAAACAATTTTTAAAAATTCTACATAATTTTGAAGCCATCATACTAAAAGAGTACTGGAGATTTCTTTTTATAAAAATCTAGTGCTTTGATATTAGAAATACTCAAGCTAGATCCTGAGCTTTCCAAACTTGTTCCCAAATCTCTTGTCCCTAGTCCCTATGTCAAGCCATATGACATTGCAAGTAAGCTTGTGTGACTATTTGGAAGGCAAAGCTCTGCTTTGTGGTAGGATGGTATAGCAGAATCCAGTTTGCGATAACTCAAACTACACAGCACTTCATTTTTAAAGCAGCCATTGCAAAGTAAGGAGATATCATGATCAGTTCTATATTCTTCTGAGTTAGATAAATAGTAAACATTTTACAGACAAGTAGAGAGCTGCTCTCGTGATATATCCAAAGCATAAGACAGAAGCATGCTCCACAACAAATAAGTAAGATAGAACTCTAATCACTTCCCTGCATCAGGTCATGATCCTATAGCATTAAGTTTTTAGATTAGACATTCAAGAAGGTGAAGATACTGTGATACAGAGATGTATAAATGCTTACCTTCCAACACAGTTGGGAAAGGACAGGCATAGACAAAGAGGATGTAGGGATAGACT
Source organism: Apaloderma vittatum (assembly GCF_000703405.1). Taxonomy (NCBI): domain Eukaryota; kingdom Metazoa; phylum Chordata; class Aves; order Trogoniformes; family Trogonidae; genus Apaloderma; species Apaloderma vittatum. Next base: position 17,417 of record NW_009725870.1, on the reverse strand, counting down.
AGAAGACAGAGCTCAGAGAGAATGAGAGAAAGAAAGAAGTGATGAAATCTGTAAATTAGACTGGAATAAAACAAAGTTCCAATCACAAGAAGCATAATTTTGAACTATATTTAAAACCAAATAGGGAAATAGTGTCAATGTTGGACATAGGCTATGGCACAGCTGCAAAGCTAGAAGAATCCATAAATGCATTCAACTGTCTGGAGAGGTAAAAGAATGAAAGATGACAGAATGAGCAAAAGGTGCTAAAACTGCATGTTACAAACAGTACAATTTACTGTAGCTCTCCATAATTTGAAAGAGAATTGCAGCAATATGATCCAGTTGTTACAAAATACTTTCCTCCATAAACTAGAATGTGAGACCAGTGGCTGGAACCCTGTACAACAGCATCTCTTCTCAAGCATTACCTCATTCACTCTAATAGTTTATTAAATACATGAAGACTGGCAGACTTCTGCAGATGGAAAACTTAAGGCACTAGTTAAATTAACTGATATGTTCAAAGCTTTCTCCTTCCTTTTCACTGCTGGATTAAATATCTCTGTGATTAAACATCTGTCAGAGATAGTATAGGGACACACAAACTGTCTCAAAGCAAATGACCGTGTAAGAACTCCTCCAATTTTAAATTTCAAGAATGGTAAACTACAACAAGTAAGAGGCATCTTCTTCCTCAAGATTTCTTTTTTAAAGCTTGGTGATTGCAATAAGATTCACAGTCCATGTTGCTAAGTACAACAGCTGCTTGTATACATATTCAAGTTCCCATGCTTTTTCAGACACTGAGATAGGTAAAGCAAGATCAGACCTATTTTTTGTAGATTTGTCCAGGAAATTCATAGGCAAAAATGTTTCTGCATGTGTAAACACTATAGAGCACTGACTAGATCAGTTAAGAGTTTAGTGTGTGGAAAGAACCAAGAAAGTCACCCTTTAAAATAGAAATTATTCACTTTTGAAATGTTGTAAGCTTCAGCTAGAACACATACCATCAAATTCATTTTTCTGCTCCATGGAAAATTCTATTAAAGGCATGGAGCTTTGCCTATAAAGTGCACTGTTTTAAAACAACTGCATCTTCCACACTGATTAGTTTTTCCTCAAACACATTAACTTTTGACCACCAGATACAGACATATGCTGAAAGACTATATCAACATTGCTGAAGACTTTTTTTCTGCTTCTCTTTGAGGCACAGTGAATGATCTCTTCACAGAACCACAAGGAATATATTTGTATCTCTATTTTTTTCTAATGTTACTTTATAGCTTTATAATATTTCATATATGTATATACACACACACGCATATTCAAAATACTTTATTGAGCAATAAACTTACTGTATTGTATGAGCTTCCTGCTGGACTCACAATAACAGGCAAAGGAACACAATAAGGGAGAAAAGCATGTCTTTCCAGGATTATTTATACAGACCATCTCAATCTAGCAGAAAGAGATCCACATTAAGTACAATGTACAACTAACGATCCCCCTACATGTTGGCTTTAAGTTACATTAGGCCATCATTTACATACGTCATATACTACTTTCACAGCTTTCTTTAGTCTTTTGGGAACACAAACTGAGAGCTAAAAATAAAGTATACTCCTAGATCAGAGCCACTCCTGGCAACATCCATGAAACTCGTTGAAGAAATCTGAAAAACATAACAGGTTCAGATTTCACCTTCAAGTGCACGCACATAATTCCCACAAAGTCATTGAATGTTAGATGCAGGCAAGCAGAAACAACCTGTGTCTAACAGAAGGAGATCAGTTTGATTATTGAGAATCAGTTTGATTCTTGAGAATTTAAGTCTATGTATTTCTGTAAAACATCCAGGCACCTTTAAAACAAGACCACACAACATCATGGTCTTCTGTTCATAAACGGCACACCCTGAAGAAAATCCATTGACTACTGGGATTCAAGTTTCTTCAAGAAGAACTGAATTGCTTCACTAAAAATAGCACCAGCACCATATTCATGGAATATGAATTAGAATTCATACCCCATTTTATATCACAGAAACTTTGTCTTGAGTAATTGGCAAAATCACAATGCTACCAATCAGGTAACATTGATGACCCTAGCACTGGTGCATTGTCCTTTCTCATCTAGAGTCACTACATAGAATAAACTAAAAAAAAATCCCACCAACACCACTATTTTAACCAACGTTTATATATTTAGACATTCTAGAGAGTGGGAAAAAAAGACTGAAATCTTTGCATTTATCACAGAATCATTAACGCTGGAAAAGACAACAAAATTTAGATAACCTGTAGTTTAAGGAGTGGCCTTCTACGGCTCTGAAAACAGAGAGTCTAAGGTAGACTGTACTTATTTCATCTCCACCACCTTATCTGGTAGCTCCTGTGACAGAAATTCTTATTTCTCTACTCTGTCCATGTTCTGGCCTCCAGTAGGAAGAAGATAATAGGAACACAGTAGGTGGAGTCACTAGGTTGTGTTCAATCATTTTTCTGAAAAGTTTACAATTAATTATAACAAGTTACTTAAACACCAAAGCCTTTTCAAACGAAAAAGAAGGAAAAAAAGAAACTTTCAGATAACTTCCCAAAGTACCTCACCAACAACAGACAACAGTCTTAAGTGAAGAATTTGTTCTGGATTCTTTCATTTTTCATTAGAATCATTAAAGTCATTGACAAAGATTGACAAAAACTTTAGCATTAATTTCCAACTCCTCTGTTTCAAAACTGCCTCTGTTGCTGGAGACTGAGTGGCAATTAAATTGAATTTTCATCAGATTGCTGCACACAACCAGGACTGGAGCTTACCATCTAGCTCTTCATAACCAACTTATATTTAATAACCACCAGCAGTGAAGGAAAAAATTTACCCTCAACTTATACTGACTTCCATTGCAAAAAAGGTGCATGCAAATTATTCAGAAGTCCTTAACTAAACACATCCGAAATCTAACTTGAAACACAAGCAGGGTTTGGGAACATAAGCACATTAGATGGGTTGGTATCGTTACTAAAAGAATGCTGTGTCTATTCTCCACATATTTTCAACTGCTTTTTTTAAAAAAAACCAACACCACAAATAAATTATGAAAAGTAAATAAAAAACAGGAGAACAGAATCATTCTCTTGACAAACTCAGCCCCACAAAATCAAAGCAGAAACTGACCAAGACTCCTAGAACATTTCCCAACCCAGTTCAGTGGTAAAAGTCAGGGGGAAGAATATCAGAAATATTTGTAACTGTCGCTGTGATACAAGAAACCAAACAGTTTTATTCTAGAAAAAAATAAGGGTGTACAGATTTGGTTCAGGAAATGGTTACTGGTTTGAACTGTACACACTGTGAACAGCATACACACACAATTCACTCACAAATGCAGTCTAAATTCGTGACATACAACGACACATAGTATTCTTGGAATACTGCTACATACTTTTAATGGGAAAATGCTTATTTTTGCCTTATCAACAACCATGTGAAAAACAGTGGCGGAATTCAACAGAGTATTACTAGATCACATTCATTTTCATTTATTCTTACAATAAGAAATCAAATCTATCCAAATGATGCACAACATTACAGCATTATTGTCAAACTTGTAGCTAAATTACTTTAACTGATGCAGTAACTTAATAACAAATTTTACTATGACAGTAATATGAGTTCAGATTTCAAGCTACTACATTATTATCTAGAAGAATTAAGGCTTTCTTTTCAAGGAAAGTCTGAAACACTTAGAATAGCTATTCTTCTGTTAAATGAAATCAGTTGCCTTTCTTAAATTACGAAAGATATATTCACTCAATTGAAATAGTCACTGAAGCAAGCACTTCTGGAAAATACACAACACAAGCTTTACTGATTGTATCAGTAAAAACAGCCATTCCAAACTTTCAATCATGCAATATTGATATTTCCAAGTTTCTTGTAGGACTTAGGGTAGCAAAGTCAGAATTGGAAAACACGTTAGTTAGGAAAATAATGTTCTGCCTTAAATAAGGAGCATGATCTAAAACACAGAAGTACCATTAGAGAGTTCTTTTTCCTAAAGCTTACCATTTAAAAGCAGCAAAAAAAAATTGCATAACCTTTCTTATCCTTTTATTGAAATGTTTGACATTAAACATCAACTCAATGATTACATAAAGATCTCAACTCAAAATTTGTTTCATTACCTCAATTTTTTCCTATCGCACTCTTTATTTTTTACTTTTCCTTCTTTGCATCTCTTTGTGTTTTTCAGAATCTACCATTTATTCTCCTTACCCTTCACCATAATACCCAGAACTCCTGTGAGGGAGCCCAGCATGTGAACACTACTGCTGTCCACAATATTAATTATATTTTGGCCAAAACATAATACATGCATCTCCTGTAGTAGATAAGAAAAAATATTGTGCACATGTCTTAGAGGCAATCAAAATTGAAAGAAAAAATGTATCAACCTTTTGCAGTAGAAAAGAGAACATTTTCTAGATTCTAAGCAGTACAAATTGAGGATAATTTAATCCCTTTTAGACCTTAAAAACTCCAATTTCTAGAAGTGCGAAGTATATTAATGCAACTTTTGAAGAGGGGGTATTACTACAAAACTTTGGTGTTTGACTATCAGACATATTCAAAACAAGCACTCGGTGAATTAAACTTCTAACTTTTAAAGACCTTCACTATCTCTTGAGATTTTTCCCTTTAAATGCTACACTTTTATTTGCCTCTATAGAAGTGACGGAGGATTCAACAGAAACTGCAGATTCAGAAGCTCTTACAATAAACACTGTTACACATGTACATGTCTTTCATTTTTATATATTATTAACAATGTCTTTTATTAGAAACGGGTTTTGATTATTTTTCTTTTCCTCATGATGGGACTGAACATGTCATTTCCCACAGCAGGGGAGTTGTAACCAGATGATCTTTAAAGGTCCCTTCCAACTCAAACCATTCTATAATTCAGTAAACTCAACAAGAATACTTGATTTAATATGTCATGGCAGGACATATCTACCATTTTTTCAAGTGAAATACTAATATTTAGCATGATACTATGGATCCTAAGTAAGATACCAAGATAAGTAAGATACTAAGAATAAGAGAGAGTAAGATACTACACAAAATTTTAATACCTAGTGAAACTCTTTTGTAGTTTTTGAAGCTGTTCTCAACAGGATGGAATGCTGCTGAATAACTGATGAAAATGTTGAAGTCTCAAAAGCTGCGACTTTCCCCATAAGAGTAGCCGAGATCAAATAAAGACCGAGTGTGCATAAACTACTTTGCAATGAAGCATACTTGTCTTAAAGTAAACTGCACATTTCACAAGCACAAAAAGATGGAAAACTAGCAAACGCTTTATGAGCTACTGGCAATATTCTTCATGTAGCCAATAACAAGAAAATATGCACCATCAACTGCATTTGGTTTTACCTTACAAGTGTATAATAATATCCCTCCATTTAGATTGCAGATAGATTTGGGGACTAAGATTTTTCAAAATGAGTTATGCCATAATAAGAGCCTACCAGAAATAACACCTATTTGAATAAAACATCTAAATTAAGGGACAATATTCTGCCAGTTTTTCAGTCACTAGCATTTTAAATGCAATGAACAAGTTACAAGTGAAAAAGAAAACAACACAAAGCCAAACAAGGAATCGCCCAATGCATATGCTACCTTCATGCTCAAAGCACAGGAGTTCCATGAAGGTCAAGTCAATTACATGTGAATTGGAACAAAATTGAAAGCAAATAAGAAAATTTTATATGGCATTTAAAAACATGTTCTATCTTTGTAATAGTGAACTGTTTCAAATAGAAGGCATATAAACAAAAGAAGGATGAAAGTCAAATGATATCAAGAAATATCAAGAAAAGCAATGAGCTGGAACACAGTAAAGGACCCCATTCTATTGATATTCAAGTCTACGCTACAGTGAGAGATCAGAGAAAGAGAACTAAATGTGGCAGGTTCACCCAGGTGCTGCACCAGCCAGAAATGGTGTCTCCAGCTCAGCCAAGTCTTAAGCACCAGCTCAGCAAGGCTTCCTTTAAGACTCAGCATTATCTTCAGCATGGCCGCATAGTTCCAGCTTGCTCCTGGATAGCTTGAAGGTCAGAGCAACCAGCGTCTGCTTTCAAATGCCAGGTACACAAACACCCAGATTAACATAATGCATCATTGTTAGGTCTGCAGTTAAACTAGAACAGGTTGATGTTCTCCAAAGTCTAGCCTTAATTCTACTCTGGCCTCGGACGAAACTCCTCTAGATTCCTCCTAATAGGCAGACCTGTTAATATTGAATGTTTTATATTTTAGGGATTGTCTTCATAGAAAAATAGCTCTTGCAGAAGCAGACTAAATTAGGTAGAAGGATTTAGTTCAAAATAAGGCTACCTACAAAGTGTTGGCTTTTTCAATTAGCACTGCCTCCCATAGACACTTATTTTTTAGAAGTTTGCTTTAGGCTGTAATATAACATGCCTGATTCATTATCATGGGACTGAAAAAATAGATTCATATTCAATATTCAAGAGTAAGAGAGAAGGAGAGGTAGTCAACAGATTAACTAAACAGCAATACACATCCTTTATTCTGACATTAAAAAATACAAAAAAAAAAAAAAATCACATCTATAGTTTATCAGGAAAAATCCATCAAGAACACCCCACAGCTAGGGGAAAAAAAAAGGCAAATTGGTGTTAGCTTTTCATTATAGAAAAGGAGCACAGCTGTTTACAGAAGGGGAAAGAGCTACTTTCTTCTGTTCTTTTTCACTTTGCTGATAATATAGCTGCATTTTCACCTTCAGATCGGTAAATTTCAAAACCAACTAGCAGTCCAATAATTAATTCTTTCCTTTTTTTTATTATTTAACAAAAAAGCCTATTTATATTCTGCCCAGCCATCTCAAACTCTCCTTTGTCCTTGCACCAATGTACTTGATCCATTCAAATGTCAAATTTTCCACCTCAAAACACAGAGAACACTTAAAATAGGCTATTCAAGAAAACAAGCCAACTAAAGTGTCTGTACCTGCCTCATCTTCCCCTTCCTTCTTAAAATGAAAGGAATTGTAGGAGAAAAAACAAAAGCATATGTTAGCTTGCCCAACTAGCCATTTTTTCCAGCCTAATTTTTTCCCTTTATCTACTTCTCACTATCATGAACTCTTAAATTTCCCGAATCCACAGATTACCAATGGCTGGAGGTTTGGCAGGGAGGACTCAAGGGGAAAGCACTCCCAGATGCTAACATTAAAGGCTACAGTTGGGGATTAGAGTCTCCACAGATGTTCTAATTATAAATTCACAACTCTTGCTAGAAAGAGCAGCTCTTCCAGTGAGTGCTCCACTGCTGTCCTTATGGCAGCTCTCATTATTCACATACCCTTTCAGCTTTGCTATGTGCCAGTTTTCACCCTTTGTCTTCTTTACTCCTGTGTGACATACTCTAGGCAACCCTGCTTTAGCAGGAGGGTTGGACTAGATGATCTCTCAAGGTCCCTTCCAACTCCTAACATTCTGTGATTCAGTGATTCTTCCAATCAAGCTAGCTTTGCCAGAGTATCTTTGACAATAGCTTACATCACTGTCGTTCAATGTTCGTCACTTTGCAGACTCCTAAATATTTGTCTGTCAGAAAAAACAGGGTCCTATCACATGAACTAAAGCCTAAGAGACATACATCATGTTTTCTTGTTTACCAGTCCGTCTGTTTTGAAACAGGGCATGCATACTGCTTTCTTCTGCGATCTCCAAACACATGCCGAAAGCTACTGGGCTAGTTCTTAAAGGACAGTAAGAGTGAAAGACTTACTTCTGGCTTGGTCAGCAGCTTGCTGAGTTACTTTGTTAACCTTCTTTTATTTCTTCCCTACAAAATGCAGCAAGAGTATTGCATTTGCAGCTCACATAGATATTATAAAAATTAAGTTTAAAATGTTCTGTGCCTTTTGGATTAAAGATGCTAATGAACTGAGAAGTGTGATTATCTCAAGCCTGACCAGTTGCATCTTCACTGTTCATCCTGGCATCTGCTTCACACCTGATTACACAAAGCTTTATCGGTGAAGCTTTCTGTCTAGCTGTAGCACCAGTCAGAGAGCAGTGGCATACTTAGAGAAGCACACTGCACATCAAATGTCTGATTTTTAAATTACATGCCTAATTTTCACAGGCCAAAGACTTCTCCTAAGGTATTTCATACAGCTGCCTAAATAATGCATACAAGTGAGGCAGACAAAAATGCAAGTCAATTGTGCAACATTTTTTAAAATTAGCTGTTATATGTAGAACATATAAAACACTTCCCATCTTATAGCTGTCACAACACAGCTTTAATTAGTCTCGATATAACAATAAGATTTTACTCAACTGAAAATTGGAAGCTGTTTGGAAAAGTTCTCTAAACATCAAGTGATCTGACCTGACTTTTTGGGACGCTTGCAGTCATCTCATTTACTTTATATAGGCTTTGATTCATGCACATAAAAACCGCCACAAACCTACACAAAGCTTAAATATTTGTGCATGTGAGAATTTGTTATTACTGTCATAACTTCTACCTGTAGAGCTCTAAAAAGGGCACCTATTAGATCGATTTCTTAAAAAAAACTAAGTTTTGTTTACTCCAATACGCATTTTAAGGGCTGCTACTGATATAACGTCAGTTTTGCATCTTTTTTCTCTACAGATATAAACGACTACCAATTGTGGCAGTATCCTAAAACAGGATATATAACCAGCACAAATATAGCTGGCACATAACTACGAAGATTGCATCACCTTCTGCAAAGCGCTCTGAAAACCCTCTCTATGATGCTATTATGAACTGACCCCATGCATGCCAGTCAGCTGCATCAGTTTCAGCTAAAAAGTACTCCTTTCATCAATTAGTGCTGTTCTGTACTCAGGGAGAGAAATGAGCTCATACTCTAAGACCAATTATCAGCAGACTTTCAAACAACATTAATAATGAAAAAACAGAATAATGTAAAAATCTAACAGTTGCCAAACTTGCAGAGGAATAAGGAGATTGTCTTAAGCGCCAAAACCTAGACTTGATTCCAGAAGGCAAAAATATCAGGATTGCAGGAGGCAATATTAAATTAAATAGAAGCCAGAGCTTCTCTTAATTTAATTGTTAATTTAAATGGGATATCATGTCAATCAAGCAAACTAGATTTACATAAAAACTATGACGATCTTCCTATCTTTATATATTCATTAATCTAGCTACAGCACAGCCACATATTCCCCTTACAAAGTAAATAGCGCTTCCATCTACAACAAGAACTTCCAAGCTTACGATTCCAGAAATACCCCCTAAATGTGGTTAACACCTTTACTGCAGTCAATATGTAAGCCTTCGAGCTTGTCAATGCTATCCAGTTTAACTAAAAATCAGCAACTCAGGATTTACTCAAGTTAAACAGCAGCTGTTTAATGCAATATTCAGAACACACACTTGTGACTTTTGTTTTTTTCTCGTTTGTTTGTTTGTTTTCTAAATATAAAATGTACAAACCTTTTCCCTAACTGTTCTTTCATGCAAAGTCTGCATTTCCCACAGGCAGAGTACATTTTAGCATTTCATTAGATGGACAACATTGAGCTTATTTAAAAATAGGCGAGTGTCACAGCTCATTTGCTCTGATGCAATTGTGAGAGACTGTGTCCAACCACAGGGAACATTTGGCATAAAAAGACACAGTAGGAACAATGTTTTGTATATAACAAAGCACAGTGGTTCGGCAGGAAGGGGCTTTCATACTGTAGGCAAATGGCAACCTATGCCCCTTTTGTTTCTTGCATTGAAGCCTTCTCTGAAATTCACGAGATAAGGCACTTGAGCAGTATTAGTTTTCATGAGTCAGTCACCCAATATATATTTGGTTTTGACTAGCAGAAACATCCAGTATAAGATGGTACTAACTTAAATGAACTCCAGCAGCGCCAAGAATTATCTTGAGTTATTTCAAGTGCCTCAAAAAATCCTAAAGGAAGCAATACCCAGAGAGACCTATAAACAGTAGGTAGCATGGCAAACATTTAAATTTGCAAGTGTTTTGAGTCACATCTGTAATGGCATGTGTATTATTTTTCTATCTGTGCTTCATACCATTGCTCCTTGCCTTCCAAAATGTGCTGGGGAAAAAAGTTACACTACTTTAATAATTCACAGAATTCACAGAAACTCTGTATCGTAACAGCTGTTGCCAGTGTTGCCAGAACAATCACATCATTAACATGTAAGTCCTTTCTTAGGAAAAGTTACAAAATAGCTTAGAAAGTAATATCAGAAGCAAAAGGAGCTCTACAGAAAGCATTCTCCTAGATTTCATCTTGTACAGCTGCTGTAATAACCTTTGGACTATCAGAAATCATTCTTTGTAAGGCAGTCTGGTTAAAGGATACCAATAGCTATGACTCAACCAGCTTTCCTGTCAGCCTGTGAACCAGGCAGTCTTAGAAGAACTTTCCAAGTAACTGACACACCGCAATGCCTGTTAGCTCCTAAGGGGCACTTGCGGCACTTCTAAACCCTTCTTTCATGAACAATGTATGGTTTTAACTGCCTTTACTGCACAGTACTGGTGACAGCACTTGATTGAATCATCTCTCTTTACTTCAAATCATTAGAAAACTCTCAGATCTATTTATAAATGAGAATATGGTTTTGGAGCAGTGTGAAAGGAGATCAATCTGCACTTCTTCAATGTGTATACGAAGAAGGCAATTACTCACTGTCAGTGCATTAATATTTACCTTTCTAAATTAAAACCACCCAGGTTCAACTCTTCAAAGTTTGCCGCAGAAACTTCCTTGTTCTCTGTATTTTTAGGAGCCCTCGTCAGGGTTCTGGCAGCAAAAAATCAAAGAAAAAGGCAATTTTGGCAAAATGACCAGGGAACATACAAGCATGTATGGTACGGATCTCCATGCTTTTCTTTGCTCTTCCACCTATTTAGCCATCTCCACAGAGCAACGGACAAGCGGCCAAGGCAGCATGACATGACAGAAAAAAAAAAGTCACAAGTATCCTGACGATATTTAGCGGCTCTTGAAGGAGCAAGAAGATACATATACAGGGATATACAACGCATAAATACATATTCACATTGTACTACCTCTGTGCTCTACTGTAAATGGCAACACTGCAACAGCTTAATGAATGTTTCCCTTCTTCAGCAGCTTTTCACATTATTGTTTTAAAAATCACCCTTTCAATATAACGAACTTTCAGTAATTTCACTGAGTTTTCTAGGTAACAGTAAAAGAAGATTAAATGCTTGTGCAGCTGACAAGATAAATGTAAAACTTAACAAGCATTCAAATAATAACAAAAAGTACCAATGGATATTTCTCTCTGCTCCAATGTGCATACACATAATTTCCTGTTTCCTAATATGACGTGAAATATATTGCAGATTCACTTAGAAATATTTATCTTTTGTCTTTTGTCTTCTGCACTGTGTCATGGTGCAGAAATATTACACAGTAAACTGTAACATCAAACTCCTTTGCGTAACTGGCTTTCAACCTCACGAAATATTTTTGCACAGCCTCAGGCATTTCTTTTTCAAATTCATCAATGAATGTATAGGTTAGTTCCTTAGTTCTGCAATGAGCATGGTTTTTTCAGAGGGGAAAAATATGAAGTATTACAAGAACTTAGTAAACAGATATAAAAATATAGTGTTAGGTAATATTTTAGACAGCAACACTGATAATCCTCTAAAAAGGAAGCAAACAAGATCTAAATATACTACAAATACAGTTTTTAGAGCAAAGAAAATTCACACAAAAATGAAATGAAATCTTATGACATGCAGAAAGGTAGGGAACCCCTGAGGTCACGCATTATAACACAGCCATGGGAAATGTCTCTATTGCAGGAGGAAATAAGAGTGAGCAGTGATGACAGCTGTGAATCTGCATTTAGCTGCCAGGGCAATGCAGGCATAGTAAGTGCAGGCATTTTTAATCAGGTCTTAGAAATAGCTTTTTGAGCCAAGGCCAGTGAAAGGGAAACTTTAACAATGTCTTCAAAATTAGCAAAAGGCATGTTACTGAGTCAAGATCCTAAAATTCCCTTTCTGAAACACAGGTTCTCTTTACTCCACCCACACTCCCAGAACTCTTTTCCTTCTTCCAATAACTCGCATACAAAAATTTCAATAACTCATATATTATACTGGGCAAATTTCTATCGATTATCAGTTAGTAAGAACTGGAGAGGGTACGCATTTATCTCTTTTTCACACATGCACCGTAGGAACCTGTTACATTCCTAGCTAGTATCTCGCTTGCGCAGCTCAAAGAATCTTGGGTTTTTGGTCTGAAAGTCAGCAAATATGGTCTTACAGCATGGTGTAACGTTAAAACCATCAAGACTACAGTCATAATTCTCTTAACAGAAGATTACTGATGGATTATTTCTCAGTCCCGTCCTTTTGAGTGAAGAAGAGTACTTTGTCAAATCCAGTTCTGTACTCCTTCTCTTCCCTTGTTCTTTTAAAACTTGTTTTGTACCCAATCTGCATTTAGATATCCCTGTATACATATGGCTTTTACAAATTACAGAAACGTAAGACAGCACCAAGATCTTCCTTTGTCTAAATGAACCAGCAAATTAAGAAAAACATATAAATTAAAATTTTGAGACAGTAACATGTTTTAATAACTCTGCAAGTGTTTTGCTTCAATTTTTTTTATTACTGCTATAGAGAAGGCAGAAAATAAACCACGATTACCTAAGTAATGAGAAAAAAAAAAATCCAACACCTCCCTACAGATATTTAAAAAGTAGTCCTGGGGAATACAGCGACCCCACAGAGCAAAAAAATCGATTAAAAATTAATCTTCTTTCACCAAAATATAAAAACCCTACTGGGCAGAGGAAGACAACATTTCATCCTCTTTGTTGCTAATGTTCAAGGAAACAGGATAGTAACCCTTAAACAAGCTGTCCAAAACAAGGAGATATTCTTTCAGTGAGGCAGAAATTTATACATTTTATCTGTGAATTCCAGATTAAATGCAGTATTTGTAATGCATTTTTAAGTTTGTATTTCTAACGAAGTGTCAATTTTTAAGACTATGTTTATTCTTAATAAACACTGCTATTTGGAGATACAGCTTGAAGCCTGCCACTGCAGGCATCTATTATAACTGTAGCTAAAACAACAGTGCAGAAAAAATAGCCCTAAGGATTGTTCTTAGTTCAGTCTAAAATAAAATGGGAAATAAACAGAGAAGAGATACTGAGAAGCACTGATGATGATCAACATAATAAGCTATGGCAAGAGCACATCAACTATCTAATTGCAGTCAAGTGCATCTATCAAATTACAGTCAAGTGATTTCAGTAACTCTCTTCAAATATTATTTGTCTAATAAAGCTGGATCCATTCTTAGTATCCCAACACTGTTTAAAGAGTTCCATATATTCTGACAATCTTTTTGTGCAGCTGAATGTTGTATTTTGTCTACCTAAAGAACAAAACCAGCAATCATATTCCCTTACTTGGATACATCCATTTCAGAGTGAAACCGGCCATGAGAAGTTTGGCTTCTCACTTTCACCAAAACAAAGATAGGATTAAACAGAGAAAGTTCAAGTTTTATGTCTCTTACTTAAGTACTACAAAATGTTCTTATCCATGTAAAAATATTTTTTGTACAATTCTTAACATGGTCTTATTATTCTGTCTCCTGCCTTCTTATGGTTGGTCTAGTTATTCTAACCTCTCCAAAATACAGCAGGTTAACTGCTGATTTTCACAAAAGCTATGCTAGAGGTACAGCTGATACCAGAGTCCAGTATAGTGGGGTAAATAAACCTCTACCAGAGTACATCATAGTTCAAGTTGAATCACCTGACTTTTCATAATACGATCCCCCAGAAAGGAAACTTGTATAACTCAGTGTAAGCAGTAGATGTAATGCATAGACCTAATGACAAGGTATCTCTCATCTACTTCCAGAACAAAGTTTCAGTTCAAGAAGAACCCAAGACAGAGGTTACTGACTGCTATGTGCTAATTCTAAGATCAAGTCCACTACACAAGTTTAGACACCTCCATGTATCACATCTTTAATGCATGTAGTTCTACTGGCTATAAACTATGTTGGTAGTCTTATGTAATTCTGTCAGTAGACAAGTAGTCTCTCCTTGTGGCAGTCACAGACTTTCGCTTTGCTGATTTACAAATCATGAAAACTGTTTATTATCCATTTCAGGACCTAAAATTGCATCCATGTATTACCTCTACAAATTCATTTTTCTGAAGGCCATGTGAAGTAGATGTCAAACAGCAAGAGAACCTGGCTGAATCCCTACAGCAACTAACACTTCGTATACAGAAAAACAAGTCATCCGGAATCACAAATTGCTACTTGTCTTAAGAGCTGTAAATTAAAGTAGTTACAGCTAGTTTAAACAAATAGTTAAAAGTTACAGCTGATACACAAGAAAAAAGACTTGCAGGTTTAAACAAACCAACCACCCTGATACATACCAGGGACCAAAATGTGTAAAGGGGCCTCAGGCCAGAATGCAAGCAAGGATATCAACTTCTACAACTGTGGCTGGCACCCTAGAGCAGGCAATTGTTGTATGAGCAACAAAGGACTATCAACTGTGTTATCAAGGCATATCGACTGTGGCAGGTACCCTGGAGAAATTCATAGATTAGCAGATGCCAGTTAGGAAGGACTCCACAAAGAAGAGAGATGGGCTAAGATATGGAAAGTTCACTAACAGACACCTCTCCATCAGCCACAAGGGATCACCAGAGACCACTGAAGACCTCCAGGGAGGCCTTTCAGAGATACAGGCTGCATGTGTAATAGCTATGTATGTAAGATAATTAGTTTCTGGAAATAGAATGAAAACATATAAACTTTCAGGGAAAACTGATGCCTATATATGTAACAAGGGGATATAAGCTTGGATGGGTGCCAGATACGGTATCCATGATAGGTGGAACTATCCCCCATGCATCTGGCACTGTAATAAAGAAATACCTGCTTTCTAATGCTAAATTGAGTGTTAGAGAGTTCTTCATTGACGGGAGTTTCAATAACAACCTCATAAAGAAAAAAAAAAAACTTGGCAAAATGAAAAGAACTGTTAAACATCTTACTGTACAAGATATTGCAGTAAGGTAATAAGTATTTTCTAGCATATATCTGCATAAAATTTTATAGCAAATTTTTTGACTTATATTTGACCTATGCTCTTGACTGTTTCCTTGCGAAAAAAATAATGAAAAAAAAAACCAACCACACAGGCCAAGTTCTAGATTTTATTTTTTGTATTATAAACGCATCTAAGAGCTGTATTTGACATGAGACTCACAGTATTAAATGCTGTAAAAGCCTGAAAACGTAGCCCCATTATGAATTTGCTTAATAGTCCAAATGGAAAATATAGACATAAGGGCAGGAAAAAAAGAAAAAGATACTATAACAAGCTAAAAGGACTAGGAAAAGAAGGAAAAAGGACGTGAATTGTCATGTTAGTGCTGCAATTAACTGCTCGCTCACTATGCTGATGTGCTCAAATTTTTTCAGTGCAGCTTTGATGAGACGACAGTGGAATGGGAAAGAAAACAGTAGACATTCAGTAGACAAAAAAGCTTGACCACGAACCAAGAATTAAAACACCTACTGAACAGCCACTTGAGATTTTGCTTTGATTTTCCCAGCTGCAGTGAGGCACTGCAGTAGGTGACACAGAGGACTTGTGTAAAAAAAAAAAACAAGCAAAAAAAAAAAGCAAAAAAATGTAACTAACAAGGTAAAACTGGGGGCTACAAAAATAATAACCACCACCTATTTGGCTCTGGTTTGTTAGACACTTCCACCCCGCAAATATTTAAGGCGGTTAACTATTTCTTTTAAGGACTGTTAATCTTCCCCTCCCACCCCTTCTTCTCCTTACACTACTTCCCTTTCAACATGGCCAGTATGTCCAGGTGTCCCCAGGAGGCTCTTTCAGTGGGAAAAGCCAAGCAATTACACGTGAAAGGGAAGGAATCTTGGAGTGCTACTGCAAGACAGAATGATAAGCGAGCAAAATAGCTCTCAAGTGCTGAAGCTAAACCACATAAATTCCTGCTTTTTACATGCATGTGACCTCACTCACTTCGATGTTTTTCAGGAAATTCCTAGAGCTGACCTATGAGTCACGACATGGGAAAAACGAAGCAAGCACTACAGTAAAACTACAATAATTCAGAACGTAAGAACTCTTACAGATGGCTGGAATATAATTTGACATGTAATCCAGCATTGCATAAAAGTAAATAAGATCTGTGGGACTTGGAAATTATAGTTCCATATGGCTGCTGTTACACTGAACCACCAGAGATTACTATCAAGTTTGTCAAGCTACTTAAAATAAAAATTTATTTTCTAAACAAATAGGTTATAGTAATTTTTCAGAAAGAAGAGTCTAGCAAAGAAAATGAAGCTGAATCAGTAAAATGTTTGTTGTGCTACAAAGAAGATATGACTGACATTTTTATAAATCAATGCCTTGAAAAAAATTACTCAGTATTGATAAAAATACTGGAATAATATAACATGGCATTTACATTAGCATTATACGAATATACTCAAAGGAGCCAGAGATGCCAAAATTAGCATGCTAAGACATTGATGGTTTTGTATACTGACAAAACTGTGGGCACCTTTTTCCCAATGAAAGCATTCTATGTTTAAAACACATAGATTATTTTTCTACAACAGGGATTACTATCAGGATCTATTTGGTAACAAAAAGCATTTAACACTACATTTCCTTGATCGGTAAATATGCCTTAAAATAGCCATAGCCACAAAAGGAGAGGCGATTTCATAATGCCTTTGTCGCCCTTTTGTTACAGGACAGAAGAAGAAACTCAGGGAAATAGTTCTGACAGCCGAAAAGACGGCAGGCAACTACTTTTCTCTAGCAGGTGTAACTAGACAACAGGGCTATAAAGTCTGCTGTGAGGACAGCAGATGGAAAACCACTACATTTTTTAAAGTCCATTCTAGAGTATGTGCTAAATGGAAGCAGCAGGTCATCAACAAGATGAGCAAGCAAAACGCTGCCAAGGGATTCAGTCTGACCTAAAAAGTAAAAATCCACAGTCAATTTGACATATATGAGTGTCATGTGCTGAATCAGCAATAGGATTTCCTATTTCCTATCCTACCTGTCTTCCCACCTCTAAATAGGCCACTCCATAGTATTTGTATTCATTCTAATTGAACAGTGTAGAAGTGCAATGTAAATAAGAATCAAGATTATGTAATTTTAATGTCTCATATTGATAAAAATTTATTTCTTTTTAGATTTAGTGCTTTCACCTGGAAGGGTAACCAGTACACCTGTAATTTCCCAGATCATCCTTCTGTCCC